>NC_069708.1:600000-839593 GCF_023699985.2 Odocoileus virginianus
AATTGGTTTATATGTATCATCTCTCCATAGTATTGCACATGATGGCTGTTATACTATATTTGACACTTTTGGCTGTTTCTACTAGAAAGATTTTCATCTCCAAACTGTTGGAATCAGAAGCAAACCAAATTTGAGATACATTATTTCTTGCTCTCCCTGCAATGACTAAACAATTATGGAGGTAGTCTTTGGAGAACTCTGCCGAAAACTACTTTGGTTGGAGAGTTACTAGGGCAGCCCTTTAGGAAACAAGGACATATGAATGGTCTGAGGAGCCTGATAAGCTACTGAATAATACTGCATTGTTTTTGCTGTACACATTAGGTACCTGAATAATCTAAGATCTATCATTCTTGCAGTTTGCTCAGGAGCTCATCCTTATCAATTTGATGAACATGAATCTGGTGTTCAGTGGATTTTATATGACTATATTGCAGGAAGATTCTTTACTATCTAAGCCACCAGGAAAGCCCCAATATACTCATAACAAATTCATATTATAGTTAGGTGTGTGTGTACATAACATGTATACTTTCTATGTAACATTAATAGATATTTACTCTTTGTCTTTTCCATTCTCCCTCCATTTCCTTGAGAATTATTTTATAAGAAATTCAACTGCCAATTCTTAGCCAAGCACTTTGAGTGAGATTGTCCCTACCCTATCACCAGCCCCAGGGATGTATTAGCTTATGTATTTCTTGACATTTGCCACTAATACTGAATAGATATACAAAAGAGACAAAGCAAATGAAATGCATACATTCTAGGAATTCTCTTCTTTAATGAAATCTACATGAAAAGAATTTCTTTGCTGCTGGATGCAAATGAACAATGTGCCACTTTTGGAGCTGGTGGAAGCCATAGTTTGAAAACAAGGGAAGAAACATACTACAGAAGAAACCAGCCTAAGCCCTAGATCAAGATGCCCCTGAGCTTTATCTTTGGATTATTGAATAACCAGAGAAAATGTCTCCTTTGTATCAGTAATGTAAGCTGATTTTCACTGGCTTTTCTATTATTTGAAATAGTCTGAGGATTTTACAGGTGACTTCTATTTAATTGTCAAAGATAAAAATTAACTACCTTGCTATTTTAACGATTTGAGAGCACAGACAGAGAAAAAGAACATCCAAACACTTCAAAAATTGGATTGGTAGCCTCTGTGATGGCTCAGTGGTAAAGAATCCATCTGCCAATGCAGAAGACACAAGTTTGACCCCTAATCCATGAAGATCCCACATGCCCCAGAGCAGTTAAGCCTGTGTACCACAACTATTGACCCTGTTCTCTAGAGCCCCAGAGCCACAACTACTAAAGCCTGCATTCCTAGAGCTCATTGAGGCTCTGCAACAAGAGAAGCCACTGCAATGAGAAGCCTGTGCACCAACTAGAGAACATCCCTCACTGGCCACAACTAGAGAAAAGTCCATGCAGCAAAGAAGAGCCAACATATCCCCCCTCCCCCAAAAAATTTAATAAATGAAATTATTTTTTTTAATGGATTGGAATTTTACTAGGAGAAAAGCAAAGAGAGTCCGCAAAGAAAATTTTAATTCATATTGAAGCCAATTGCTAAAGACAATATCACCAGTTATAGCTTATCAGTACATCATGATTATTTTTCTAGTGAGTAGTTTTTTGTATTAGTATAACAAATACTCAATATTACAAATACTCATTTGTAATATTACAAATAATACACATATATATGAAAAATGTTCATTCTTTAGAATGCTAAAATCATTATGAAATTTAATATATACCTATATCTGGTAAAATGTTAATTCTTTCTTAACTATGTGTTGCATGTATCCCTAGAGCTGATATGTAGCCAGTACACACACACTGGTAAGACATACTAGGTAGTGTACAATTTGACTGGTTGCTTGGTGCTCATTGATAGAGGTCAAAGTCTGTTGGGTAGATGCTGTAGTATGTTTTGGGTTTCATTCCATTATACTAACTGGTGTGTATCTATGTATGTGTATTAATGTAAAATATGTTCTGTATGTGTATATTGAAAATCAGAATCATATTTAATGGTGAATCTTTAGGGAAATATCTACTATAGTCAAGAGTAAGATAAAACCAATTACCAGTCATTATTTTACATCGATCTGTCACCCCTAGCCTATTCAATTAGATAAGAGAGTAAGAAAATAGAGCTATAAATTTGGGGAAGAAGGAGGACATGTTATCTTCTCCAAATTTTATTATTGTATAATTTGAAGACCCAAAATAATCTGAAAAACAAAAAGAATTCAGTAAGGGTGCTGATTATGCAATTAGTAAATGACAACCAGTAACTTTCCTTTATCCAAGAACAAACACAGTAACTACTTAAAATTAAATGCTTATAATAAATATGGCAAGAAAGGTTTAAGACCTATATGAATAAAGCATTAAAGTTTCTTAAGACATTAAATCCTTTAATAAGATTTTTAATAACATTCCTTTAATAATAACATGCCTTGATTTAGGACAGGAAATTAGCATTGTGAGGAATTCCATTTCCCAAACAGAAATTCACTAATGTAATTAAATCCAAGGAAAAGCACTATGAGGATTTTATTTTGTTTTTGCTATAATATTATTCTGAATTTTTTCTAGAAATATTACTAGTTAAGAGTAGTGGACTTTTGTGAAAAAAAAAAAAAATGTTAGAGGATGACTTCTACCAGATATCAAAATGCATAAGTCCAGTTTAATAAAAACCTTACTGCATTGATACAGCAAGAAGGAAACATTTCAGTGGAAAGAATAAAATTTAGAGATTATATTTATGGGGTTTCTTATCTGCAAAATATAGGGTAAGCTAAGTTATACAAACATGGTATTGGTTCAGCAGTCTAGAAACTAATAGATAAATGCAATTTCATCACATTACTTCTCTTATTAAAATATTTTTTTAGAAATATAATATCTCAAGAAAATAAATCACAAACTATTTTATGAAGATTTTACTAATCATAGATGGTGAAGTTTTTTTCTTCTTTTTTTATGATGACAAGAAATTCAAGTGGTGACAAAGGGAAAGACTGATGATGACACAAAAATGTTCTGTAGTGGTGGGAAATACATATCCCTTTTTTCTATGGGTTATATTTTATTGTTTACAATGAAAGCAGAAAAACATAAATGACTAAATTTGCTGGTAGAAAAAACATAAATTAGCAGTTCACAGAAAATGAAATACCAAAGATCATAAACATGAAATCATGTATTCTGTAGCAAGCTGTAAAAGATATTCCACCCCAAAATATTTGTATCTCAATCCCTGGAACCTGTGAATATTACTGTATATGTCTTTACAGACGTGATTAAGTTAAGAATTAGGGCTTTCCCGGTAAGCGGCCTGAGCTGACCCTTGAAAATGGTGCGCTATTCACTCGACCCAGAAAACCCCACAAAATCATGCAAATCAAGAGGTTCAAATCTTCGTGTTCACTTTAAGAACACTCGTGAGACTGCCCAAGCCATAAAGGGTATGCATATCTGAAAAGCCACCAAGTATCTGAAGGATGTCACTTTAAAGAAGCAATGTGTGCCATTCCGTCGTTACAAAGGTGGAGTTGGTAGGTGTGCACAGGCCAAACAGTGGGGCTGGACGCAGGGTTGGTGGCCCAAAAAGAGTGCTGAATATTTACTACATATGCTCAAAAGTGCAGAGAGTAATGCTGAACTTAAGGGCTTAGATGTAGATTCTCTGGTCATTGAGCACATCCAAGTGAACAAAGCCCCCAAGATGCGGCACAGGACTTACAGAGCTCACGGTCGTATCAACCCCTACATGAGCTCTCCCTGCCACATTGAGATGATCCTTACTGAAAAAGAACAGATTGTTCCTAAACCAGAAGAGGAGGTTGCACAGAAGAAAAAGATATCCCAGAAGAAACTGAAGAAACAAAAACTTATGGCCCGGGAATAAATGCCACAGAAAATAAATGCAAATAAAAGTTAAAAAAAAAAAAAAAAGAATTAGGGAATGGGAAAATTTTCCCAGATAATACAGGTTGGCCTTAAATGCAATCAGATGTATCCTTATAAGAGGAAGGCAGAGGGAGGTTTTTGTTTTTTGTTTTTTTAAATTTTAATTGGAAGCTGATTACTTTACAATATTGTGGTGGTTTTTGCCATGCATTCACATGAATCAGCCATGGGTGTACATGTGTCCCCCATCCTGAACCCCCCTCCCACCTCTCTCCCCACCCCATCCCTCAGGGTCATCCCAGTGCACCAGCCCTGAGCACCCTGTCTCATGCATCAAACTTGGACTGGTAATCTATTTCACATATGATAATACACGTTCCAATGCTATTCTCTCAAATCATTTCACCCTTGCCTTCTCCCACAGAGTCCAAAAGTCTGTTCTTTACATCTGTGTTTCTTTTGCTGTCTCGTATATAGGGTCATTGTTACCATCTTTCTAAATTCTATATATATGCGTTAATATACTGTATTGGTGTTTTTCTTTCTGACTTATTTCACTCTGTATAATAGGCTCCAGTTTTATCCATCTCATTAGAACTGATTTAAATGCATTCTTTTTAATAGCTGAGTAATATTCCACTGTGTATATGTACCACAGCTTACTTATCCATTCATCTGCCAATGGACATCTAGGTGGTTTCCATGTCTTGGCTGTTGTAAACAGTGGGCAGAGGGAGATTTGACACACACACACATACAGAGGAAAAGACAATGCAAAGGCTGAGCAGAGAAAGACTCAAAGTCTTAGCCTTGAAAATTGGGATATTGTGGCTACAAGCCAAGGAATGCCAACAGTCACCAGAAGCTGGGAGAAGCAAGAAACAGATTGTCTCCTAGAGCCCCTGGAGAATATGCAGCCCTGCTGGCACATTGATTTCCCCTCACAATGCTAATTTTTGAAATTTTGTCCTTCAGAACTGAGAGAATTTTTTGGTTTAGTTTAGTTTTTTGTTTTTTTTTTTTTTTTTTTTTTTTTGCTTTTTTCCATTTATTTATTTATTTTGGCCTTACCGTGTGGCATGCTGGATAGGATCTTAGTTCCGTGACCAGGGATCGAATCCAGGCCCCTTGCAGTGGAAGGATGGAGTCCTAACTAGTGGACTGCCAGGGAATTCGCATTCTGTTGTTGTTTTAAGCTACCCAGTTTATGGCAATTTGTTCCAGCAGCCACGGTAAACTAATCCATGCTCTAACAGTTAAAAAAATATAAATTAGAATAATAATGAGATTATTCTACACTTATGGGCAAAGATTTAAAACCTTGGAGAAGTATGGTAATAGAAGAAAAGTGGGGTACTTTTATTCTATTCTCTTACAATTACAAAATATGCAAAGAAATAAATAAACCCTTGATTTGTTTATCTTTTTGGAATTTTCCTACTAACATATTCAAAAATCATGAAAAGACTTATGTACCTTGATACTTACTGCAGCATTGTTTAGAGTAATAAATTCTGTAGTAAGTGTAAGTGTCCATCACTGAGTGACTAGAATTACATATTACAGCATAGTATGCATGTATATGATATTATTTGAAATGAGATTTTTTTTTTCTGAAAGGTTTTTCTTTAATTGAAATACAGTTGATTAACAATGTCGTGTTAGTTTCTGGGGTATAGCAAAGTGATTCAGTTATACATATATTGTCTTTCTTATTCTTTTCCATTATGGTTTATTGCAAGATATTGAATGTAGTTTCTGGTGCTATACAGTAGAAATGAAATGAGATTCTTTTGTCTGAGTTTCAGCTGAGGTTCTAACATGGACAATAAAACAATAATTGCCAAAGTGAGGCACTAGTCCATTTATACAGTTCACATTAAAAAATTATATGAAAAATGTTTTGTGACTCATAGCCCACACTTGAGACTTTAAATTGAAGTAAGATAAAGAGAGAATTTCTTAGGAGATGTTTGCAATAGGACTCTTGTACTTCCTCTTATTTCATCATTACACTTAACTCTTGGAAGGAGAGGACGAAGGTGTTTTTCATTGCTAGTCTAGTAGAAGAGGCTTTATTTAAGGAAACCAGCCTAAGATTTTGAAAAGTGTCCACTGGAATTTGAGGAACACAGTGTGCTGGTGTTTGATTCATACCTGAGAATTCTAAAGAGGCTGTGGAAATATGCAGAGAGAAAAAGCATGATCTTAGGAACAAACTGAACTTCCACCAACAGAATGAACAAGACTGTGAGTGTGTTTTCCACAAACTGGTACATTGATATGCCATCAGAGAGCTAGAGAGAGAAAATAGCTTGAAGCCATCTTAGCAGGAACTTGGCCCAAAATAACTACCTGAAAGAGAGCAGGGGCTCCAGTCTGAGAGTCTGTGGAGTAGCTTACCAGACACCAAGGAACTTAAGAGCCATCACACATCATGTGGATGAATTTCTCAGAAATCCTTAACATCATCCCAGGGCTGAATAAACTATCTTCAAAGAGATGCCAAACCCCGAGATTGCTGGCTGAATACATCTGTACTCTAACCCCAATCCCTTCCTGCAGTGTCCAGAAGTTGTATAGTTCATTAGAAAAATAAGAGGTGTAAGAGGGAGAGAAATAACTGGTTCTTTTTGCAAATATTCCCCCTGAAATCAAATCAAGTTAAATCAAACTTGGAGGTTCATCTTGAGAGATTCAACACTGAGCAATTTGTTCTGTAAGTGAGATGGGAATCATATCTAAAACATACCAGAGGACTATTGCTATTAGTATCTGAAAGTGATTGGAAAAGTTATTACTATTATTTAAGAGGCAGGCAAGAGAGTCCATAAAGCAGGTAGGGCACTGTTGACTGAAAAAAGAAAATGAAAAGCCTAGAAGTTGAGAATTGTTTTATTTGGGAGACAAAACTGAGGATTTCAGCCCAGGACACAGCTTCTCAAATAGCTCTGAAGACCTGCTCCAAAGAAGTAAGTGGGGAGTGGGGCAGGGTATAGAGGAGTTTTGCAACAAAGATCAGGTGGTCAGACCATCAAAAGGTTCAAGTCAGTTCAGTCGCTCAGTCGTGTCCGACTCTTTGCGACCCCATGAATCGCAGCATGCTAGGCCTCCCTGTCCATCACAAACTCCGAGTTTACTCAAACTCATGCCCATCGAGTCGGTGATGCCATCCAGCCATCTCATCCTCTGTCGTCCCCTTCTCCTCCTGCCCCCAATCCCTCCCAGCATCAGGGTCTTTTCCAATGAGTCAACTCTTCACATCAGGTGGCCATGCGAAGTTTAGCCACCATGGAGTTTCAGCTTCAGCATCAGTCCTTCCAATGAACAACCAGGACTGATCTCCTTCAGGATGGACTGGTTGGATCGCCTTGTAGTCCAAGGGACTCTCAAGAGTCTTCTCCAACACCACAGTTCAAAAGCATCAATTTTTTGGCGCTCAGCTTTCTTCACAGTCCAACTCTCACATCCATACATGACCACTGGAAAAACCATAGCCTTGACCAGACGGACCTTTGTTGGCAAAGTATTGTCTCTGCTTTTTAATATGCTATCTAGGTTGGTCATAACTTTCCTTCCAACGAGTAAGCGTCTTTTAATTTCATGGCTGCAGTCACCATCTGCAGTGATTTTGGAGCCCCCCAAAATAAAAGATTACTATTAAAGAAAACCAGACATCTCCAGTTAAGGAATTTAGCACTTTTCTGTGGATGGGAAGATGCAAGAGTCTGGGCTCATTAAAATCTTTCCTTTGATATGCACCTCAGCTGTCTGGAGCCTGAATCCTCTGCTTTCTCATTCTGAGTCTCTTCAGGGTGCACCCTCGGGTGTGACTGCCACAGTTGCTGGGCAGCTGTTATGTGATGGTTTGATGGCTGCAACATCCTTTCTTTACTGATATGGCAGGCAACAATTTTCATTGATAATGGCTCCATGGTAATGCTTGCATCCTATCAACCTAAGCATATCCAACAGGGCTTAGAAACAATTACAGAGTAAAGTTGGTTTCAATATACAGATCCAAGAAAATACCTCAAAGATACATTTTAAGTACTGTAACAAAAATGCATGTAGAAGAATATCCCACATATGAACTTTTATAAAAATGCATGTCTCTGAAGATTTCTATAAGGAAGACAACAATGATGATGGAGACTGACTGCTATGAAGCTGATGACAAAGAAGAGGAAAAAGAGGCAACAGATTCTACCTTTTGCTCCTACAAGATTGTCCCATGCTCTGTTTTCATAGCACCATCTTTACTGCTTCTGAAGAAGGAATTCATAGGGCCTGGACTCCCATCTTAGGCCTGTTCATGCTGATCTTGCTTGGCCACCTCTCCAATGGACTCTGAACTCTGTGCTTAGTGCCTATGGAAACGACAACAGAAGGATAAGACCCCCTCCGGACAGGGGAACCTTGAAGATTGTATCCAGGTTACTCACCACCTAAGAGAACATATACACTAATCACCCCTTCCTCCAGACAGGCCATAAATTTTCTGTACCTATCGGAGTGTAACCTCAGGCTGATTGATTATTGGCTAATTGTTTAACTGTCTAAGCACATGGCACATGAATGATGGGGTTATTGTGATTGCATTTACCCTTCCTTTGTTTATGTAAGTCTCAAGGAATTTGGGGTGGTGGGTTCGGACATGTACACATGGAGCATAAAATATTTTCACAAATGCTGTTCGGGGTCCTTGGCTAAGAGGAGACTCTGCCTTGGGCCCGCTGGTGTAATAAACTGCACTCCACTATCTGCATTGTCCTTCTGAGTGAGTTTGTTTCTCGGAATGTGTGGCTACAACATTTGGTGCATTGGCCAGGAAACTCCTCACTTTGAGGAGACAAGTCCCATTTGGGACTACTTTGAGGCCTTGTGGCTTGAATATTCTAGAGGGAGGAAGGTGCCTCACCCTTCTGGAAGGATTCTGCTTCTCAGTGCCTGGACCTTTCACATTAGTAGGTAGTGGACGGCAGCAGGGGAACTGAAAGCTCAGGTGAGGAGGAACTCACCTGGCAGGGTGGAAGAGGGGGCTTGATCACCTCCCTGGGAGGGACTAGAAGGGGCATGGACCCACAGGATCCTGGAATAGGCAGGTGGCAGCGATTGCTTGGTACACAGGTCAACGAATGTGCTAGGGCTTAGGAAGGGAATTTGTGAAGGTCATTAGGAGGTGTGTCCACACCGTCTCAGGGGAAATTATTACCAGCGATCACCAGGGGATTTTTAGGATAGGAAACTGGTCCTTGTATGCTCGTATTCTGCCCTGCCCCAGAAGGTGTCCCATCTGCTGTGAAATTCTTGATCCCCTCGGAATTGTTAGCCTAGAAGGAGGGGGATACATAAGTGAGTATGAGTTGGCTTTTCTAGAGATGGCCTGGGACATGGGCTATTTAACCCATCTGTGTTTTCATCTGCACCTGATCAATCCCACCAAGGCAGAAGGGACTTTAAGGGAGAAACAGTCTTGGACCATGTGGTGTTCTGGTTTGGCTGTGCAGACCGGCAGGTGAAGACACGCCAATCCCCCTTCTCCCTCTGGGATCTGGCCAGGTAAGGCTCTTCTCACCCCAAATAGGAATGAGGCAGAATGGCAATTTAATTGTCATTGAGTGGAAATATCAGAAGTACATAGGGTACTGAGAACTTCGTAGACAGAACAAAAAGGAAAAGTAGAAGGTGGTCCAAGAAGGTAAGCAAGATGGGGTGAAGTGAATCTAAGGCAACTGTATTGTAGTGCATGATTAAAAATTTAAAGAAGGGATTAGGAGGAGACTATGCAGCACAAGCTGGAATCAAGATTGCTGGGAGAAATATCAATAACCTCAGATATGCAGATGACACCACCCTTATGGCAGAGAGTGAAGAGGAATTGAAAAGCCTCTTGATGAAAGTGAAAGAGCAGAGTGAAAAAGTTGGCTTAAAGCTTAACATTCAGAAAACTAAGATCATGGCATCTGGTCCCATCACCTCATGGGAAATAGATGGGGAGACAGTGGAAACTGTCAGACTTCATTTTTTGGGGGCTCCAAAATCACTGCGGATGGTGAATGCAGCCATGAAATTAAAAGACGCTTACTCCTTGGAAGGAAAGTTATGACCAACCTAGATAGCATATTAAAAAACAGAGACAATACTTTGCCAACAAAGATCCGTCTGGTCAAGGCTATGGTTTTCCCAGTGGTCATGTATGGATGTGAGAGTTGGACTGTGAAGAAAGCTGAGCGCCAAAAAATTGATGCTTTTGAACTGTGGTGTTGGAGAAGACTCTTGAGAGTCCCTTGGACTACAAGGCGATCCAACCAGTCCATCCTGAAGGAGATCAGTCCTGGGTGTTCATTGGCAGGACTGATCTTGAAGCTGAAACTCCAATACTTTGGCCACCTGATGTGAAGAGTTGACTCATTGGAAAAGACCCTGATGCTGGGAGGGATTGGGGGCAGAAGGAGAAGGGGACAACAGAGGATGAGATGGCTGGATGGCATCACTGACTCGATGGGCATGAGTTTGAGTAAACTCCGGGAGTTTGTGATGGACAGGGAGGCCTGGCGTGCTGCTATTCATGGGGTCACAAAGAGTCAGACATGACTGAGCGACTGAACTGACTGATGGGGTGAAGATGAAGCCTAACCGCCTCCACATACTCTATGAGGTCCAATGGCCCCTATGGGAGTAGGATGGCCACCAGAGAACACCATGAACTTAAAAACAGTGGAAGCAGTCTATACAGTAGTCACAGGAGAGCCAGGACACCTGGATCAATATCCATATATTGACTCATGGCTAGGGTTAGCTCAAGAACCTCCTACTTGGACAAGGTTCTGTATCCAGAAGGGAAAGGGAAAAATATTAATGACACAAAAATTGACTGATGATAAAAAGGGAAATTCTACAGAATTTGGACGGGGATGACCTGGCCCTTTCCCCATAATGGATAATGATGCGCCTGCCTCCCAGTGCTCCACCTGGACTGGAGGTCGCCTTAATGCACAATCCAGGGCCAGGTGAAGTTCCTGCAGTAGCCACTCCTCTTCCACCAGCTCTCCCGGAGTTCGTAGAGCCGCCGTTTGGGCAGGCTCCGATCAGTGACGGAAGCCTCTGGCCAACTTCCAGGATCCAACTCCAGCCGAACCGCCCAAGCTATACCCGCCTCTCCCTGTGAGTACTGACAGGAAGGGGAGGGAGACACTGGAATTAAGCAGAGGCTGCGCTCTTCCAGAGAGCCGGAGGGAACGAAAGAGAACTGACAAGAGATTTACAGTGCTAGCTGCTGCTCTGGGAAAGTCTATCTCAGGCCCTCCGGAAAACCTCATCTGCCCCAGGGACAGGACAGCTCTTCAACTGGTCCCAAGGGAGGCCCCGGTCCCCGTCACAGCCAAAGCACTGTGCCCAGTGCTGAGCTTTTGGCCACTGGAAGAGTGAATGCCCTAAGGCAAGGAAGGAAGAAGAAGATCCCGCAGTTGTGGGACTTGCTGACTTGGAAATTAAATAGGGCTGCCGGGGCTCAGATATATCAGGTCCCCGAGAGCCCATGGTAACTGTAAAAGTGGGGGACCAAAAACATTGACTTCATGGTGGATACAGGAGCAGAACTGTCGGTAGTAACAAAACCTGTGGCCCCACTGTCCAAAAACACTACCACTGTAACTGGGGTATCGGGAGGAGAGATGATTAAATAGTTTTGCCAGCCCAGAAAATGTCAGATGGTGGCGGGGGGGGGTGGGGGGGGGGCACCAAGTGATTCATGAATTCCTCTACATTCCTGAGTGCCCAGAACCCCTGTTAGGAAGAGACTTGCTCTCCAAACTAGGAGCACAAGTGACTTTCTCCCCTGAGGAGAGGCCCACCTTCCAGATGGACACTATGACTTATTTGCTGTCTCTCTCTCAATACCACACCAAGAAGACTGGAGATTGCATGAGCCTCCGAAGGAAGAACCGGGTGGGCCAGAAGAGCATGAGAGGGAGCTAACTCAATTATTCCCTGAGGTCTGGGTGGAAGACAACCCCCCCCACCCCCCCCAAGGCTGGCTAAACATCAAGCCCCCGTGATAATAGAACTCAAACCAGGCACCATCCCTGTTAGAAAGTGCCAGCACCCACTACCGATGGAGGCTTGGGCCGGCATACTGCCCCACATCAATAGATTGAAACAAGCGGGCATTCTAGTAGAGTGCCAGTCGGCTTGGAATACGCCAATCCTGCCAGTGAAAAAGGAAGGAGGACAGGACTATAGGCCTGTACAAGATCTCAGGCTAGTCAACCAGGCTACTGTGACTTTACACTCCACTGTTCCAAACCCTTATACCTTACTTAGCCTCCTCCTGCCGAGGACTAAAGTTTATACTCGCCTAGATCTCAAGGGTGCCTTCTTGTGCGTACGCCTTGCCCCAGCATACTTTGCCTTTGAATGGGAAGATCCAGTCGGGAGCACCAAAGAACAGCTCACCTGGCCTCCCCCACAAGGGTTTAAGAACTCCCCAGCCATCTTTGAGGAAGCCTTGGCTTCTGATCTGGACTCATTCCATCCGGAAGAGTATGGATGTTGGCTCCTACAATACGGGGATGACCTGCTGCTGGCTGCCGAGAAAATGCTGGAAAGGAACAAAAGCACTGCTCCAGCTGCTGATGGAAGCAGGTTACTGGGTGTTGAAGAAGGCACAGATCTGCAAGGTGGAGGTAAGGTATCTGGGGTTTGTTTTAAAGAAGGACACAAGGTTCCAGACCCTAATTGGCTCCTATATACTGATGGCACTAGCCTGATAAAACAAGGACAACTGCTGTCAGGTTAGCCAAAGTGAAAGGGGCCATCAAGACTGAAAAGGGATGGTAGGAATTGCCAAGTGGCAAATTATTGGTACTGGAGGAGCTGGCACACACTCTGGTAAGCCGAACACACCAAGAGACCCACCTAAGCCTTGTTGCCTGCTCACAGGTTAATGCTGCTTCTCGGGTATTCAGACAAAAACCTCTGGGTATTCATCTGAAAGGCACGCTGCCCTTTGAACACCTGGGAGTGGACTTCACTGAAATGAAACCTCACCGACACTACCGTTACCTGCTGGTAATGGTATGTACATTCTCAGGATGGGTAGAAGCTTTTCCTACCTAGACTGAAAGAGCACCAGAAGTAGCCCGGTACCTGCTTAGAAAAATAGTTCTGAAATTTGGACTTCCTACCAGCATTGGTTCAGACAATGGCCTGGCTTTTGTAGCTGACTTAGTACAACAAGTAAGCAAAACTTTAAACATCAAATGGAAACTGCACACTGCATATAGGCCCAGAGTTCTGAGATGGTGGAATGAACCAACCAGACACTTAAAGAGACTCTCCAAGTGGATCATAGAGACTGACTGCTCCTGGGTGGAGTTGCTTCCAATGGCTCTGCTCAGACTCAGGATGACCCCACAGTCCCAAGGCTATTCTCCATATGAAATTGTGTATGGGAGGCCCCCTCCCATAATAAAACAGGTGTCAACAAATTTGCCTCCGGTAAGGGGGAATAGGATTTCACAGCAGATGGAACTGGGTAAGGTAATAAATCGGGTAACTAAGTTTGTACAAGAAAGGGTGCCATTCCCCTTTGGGGAACAGATTCATGAGTTTACGCTTGGTAACCAAGTATGGGTCAAACATTGGAAACATGATTTGCTAGCCTCTTGGTGAAAGGGCCCTTATGTTATTCTAACTACCCCTGCTGCAGTTAAAGTTGCAGGTATTGTCCCTTGGATCCATCATACGAGGGTGAAGAAAACATACCACACAGACCCAGAAAATGCTGAGTGGACTGCACAGAGGGACCCCACTGACCCTCGAGAGACTAAGACCATCCTTAAGAAGAAGGAAAAGAAGATCCTGGACGAGCCCCCCCTCAGGTTGAAGCCGCACAATCAGCTCCTGCTGCTTGGCCTCATCAACGTGATTTTGAATTTAACTTTTGTTTCAACTCAGGACAATGTTTTCATCTCATGGGTACATTTCCTTGCAGACTTCCACAAAACTTCCCAACTGCTGGGTATGTGGGGCTATGCCTCTGTCACTGATGGATGGACTTCCTTGGTGGGTGTCACCGCTCTGCCAAGGAGATTTTAAACCACTCTGCTCTTTTCTGGGATGACAAAAAGAGACTTTCCTCTCTCTTATCAATCATAACCTCTCCTTGCTTTCTTGGTGTAAGACCTACAGTCAATAGACTCAGGTCATGGGGTTACATTTGATATAAATGCCAGTGTAACAAAAACCTAATCTACAACAAGCCCCAGTAAATCTACCTTATTTACATGCTGGGTGGACAAGATCTGTGTTTCAATGGTATGAGTATATTGCTGCCTTATTCGTACCCTCTATAGGGACAACAGATATTATGATTAAAGTAGAGGCCTTGACTAATTTCACAAAACAGGCCCTCCTAGATAGAACAAAAGCCATCCAAGCCTTAAATGAAGAGCAAATCCAAATGAGAAAAGCGGCGATTCATAATAGAATGGCTTTGGACATACTCACAGCTGCTCAAGGAGGGACCTGTGCTATAATTAAGGTTGAATGTTGTGTATACACTCCTGACTTATCTGGCAATGTATCGAATGCTTTAGATGACATGAAAAACCAGGTAAAAGCAATGTCAAATGAAAACATTCCTTTCTGGACTTCGGTCCTATCTTGGGTAATGGACGATTGGTGGAAAACTATATCTACCACTGCTATAGTTGCCTTGATAGTTCTGCTTTGTGGAATCTGAATTTTACAATGTATTATGAATTTTGTAACCCAGAGGTTGATAGTGTTCTCTCATGTGGGTGGCCGGAGGGCTCGGGTACAATATATCGCAATAAATGATGCTCATTATGGAAACTAGGAGCATCAAGGGGGCGAATGAAGAAGGAATTCTTAGGGCCTGGACTCCCATCTTAGGCCTGTTCATGCTGATCATGCTCGGCCACCTCTCCAATGGACTCTGAACTCTGTGCTTAGTGCCTATGGAAACGACAACAGAAAGATAAGACCCCCTCCGGACAGGGGAACCTTGATCGTATCCAGGTTACTCATCACCTAAGAGAACACATACACTAATCACCCCCTTCCTTCAGACAGACCATAAATTTTCTGTGCCTATCGGAGTGTAACCTCGGGCTTATTGATTATTGGCTAATTGTTTAACTGTCTAAGCACATGGCACATGAATGATGGGGTTATTGTGATTGCATTTACCCTTCCTTTGTTTATGTAAGTCTCAAGGAATTTGGGGTGGTGGGTTCGGACATGTACACATGGAGCATAAAATATTTTCACAAATGCTGTTCGGGGTCCTTGGCTAAGAGGAGACTCTGCCTTGGGCCCGCTGGTGTAATAAACTGCACTCCACTATCTGCATTGTCCTTCTGAGTGAGTTTGTTTCCCAGAACGCGTGGCTACAAGACTTCTGCTTTAAGAGGCTAGCCGATAAAAATGAAGTTTATCCAAACCTTACATGGATTGAATACTAAGAGCTGTTCCTGCTAATCCTTCTTAGTGGTTCCTTCCCCAGCCTTGAGTAATGTGTGTGCACGTGAATCTGCTGCTCAGGAATCTGCTGAATACTTTAGGGCCACCCCCTACAGAACTCCAGGATACTCTCTTTGTAGGACTCTCTCATCCAATAGCCACCCTGGTCTCTCTGGACTGTAAGCTCCATCCCAGGGACCCTCCAGAGCCCTGCCTAGAAACTCTAAGGCCAAGAAACCCTCTCTCAGGAATAAGCTCAGGCAGTCCTAGGCCTCACTTCATTTATGTCCCATCTCTCAAAACTATTAGTTACAAAAAAGGCTACAAGAATGTATTGTACAATACAGGTAATATTTCCAATATTTTATAATAATTATAAGTGGAATATAAGCCTTTAAAGTTGTGAATCACTACATTATACACCTGTAACTTTTCTGTGTGGGAGGCAGTGCACTGTGTGGCTTGCGGGATCTTAGCTCCCCAACCAGGAATTGAACCTCAGCCACAGCAGTGAGAGGACTGAGTCCTAACCACTGGACCACCAGGGAACTTCTTATACACCTGGAACTTATATAATATCATACAAAAATTAAGCGTGCATGATAAGTCTGCTTAGTCACGTCTGACTCTTTGTGACCCTCTCGACTGTAACCTGCCAGACTACTCTGTCTATGGGATTCTCCATGTAAGAATACTTGAATGGGTCACCATTCTCTTCTCCAGGGGATCTTCCTGACTCAGGGATCAAACCCGTGTCTCTTTTGTCTCCTGCATTGACAAGCAGGTTCTTTATCACTATTGCCACCTGGGTACCACTATAAGCCCACAGCAACTATACTTCCATTAACAAAAAAAGAAATCAGTGTCCTTTATTGCTGATGTTTGGTATCTTTCATCTTTTGGTTGTTTGGGGTTGTTGCAGGTGAGAGGATGAACCAGTCCCTGTTATTCCACATTGGTCAGAAGTGTGACTCTAAAGTTGTTGAAGAAGTGTCAGGCAAAAATATACAGTAAAATTCTAAACAAAATGTACAACGGAGTCAAATCAAACACATATATCTTCCTTCTCATCCAAAAGGCTTTTGAAATGACAAAAAAAAAAAAAAAAAAATCTCTCAAAGACTGAATCTCTAGTCCTCACCTAGTTAACTCTTTCTTCTGATCTCAGCTCACTCTTTCAGATTTATTTCCCTCATCTCTCATTCTCAAGGCTCTATATAGTCATACTTCACACATAGGCTTCAGGTACACATTTATCTTTAGGTAAGCAATCATTTGGTTAATCTCAGTTTCCCTTCCTAGAATGTAATCTCGATGAAGATAGATGCCTAGGCTTTTTTTGCTCACTCTTCTCTTCTCAGTGGCTATTTGCTATAGTGCTGAAGAACAAAGAACTGGGTGTGTTAGATAATTTGAGGTACTCCGGGAATATCGAATGTGATAGAGTCACAATGATGGGAGAAATTTCAGCAGAGAAAAATATTTCCTAAAGATAGGCCATCAAATGTATCTGTGTACATCCTCCCTAGAAGAACTCTGAAAAATTATGCATCCTCCATATATATTAAGTGACATCTATATTTTTCAGCCTAATTTGAAATCATTATGAGAGATGGAATTTCTGATATACTGTAAAAATTGTAACTTAAAAACCCCACGACATTTTTGTAAAAACTGTAACCAATGAAACTTAACTATAGCTATGAATTTTTACTCATCATCACCCATTGAAAAAAAATTATGAACTAGATTTTTACATTTAAAAACTTTTAGCAAGTTTTAACTATACAATAGGCTTCCCTAGTTGGGTGGCTCAGTGGCAAAGAATCTGCCTGCCAATGCAGGAGACATAGGTACTATCACTGGGTCAGGAAGATCCCCTGGAGGTGGACATGGCAACCCACTCCAATATTCTTGCCTGGAAAACCCCACTGATAGAGGAGCCTGGAGGGCTACAGTCCATGGGATTGTGACGAATCAAACATGACTTAGTGACTGAACAACAATAACAAGCTATACAATACAGTATTATTAATTATAATCACCATACTGTACATTAGATCCCTAGCATGTTCACCTTATAATGGGAAGTTTGTACCAACTTTGCCAAGATCTCCTCATTCATCCCACCCCCAGCCCTTGACAATTACCATTTTACTCTCTTCTATGAGTTTGAGATTTTTAGATTCCACATGTAAGTGAGATCATACAGTGTTTGTCTTTCTGTGTCTGACTTATTTCACTTAACATAACGTCCTCTAGTGTGATATTGTAATTTATAGTAGGAAATACATATTTGACCTTCATCGTCTTTTCTGGCACAAAGCTTCTAAAACCCTTGGAATTTTTCTAAGTGAGGAGAGCATTAGAGGTGTCTTTTGTTATGTTAATGAGGTGACTGTTGGAAACCACTTGAGGATAGGGATGGTTGCCAGGAAAGTCAACCTTGTGATTAGAGGGTTGGAACTTTCAATCCCACCTCCAGGCCTTGGGGGAGCAGAGAGGAGAAGTGCAGTTTGAATTCAACTGTCAGTGGTCAATAATTTAATCAATCATGCCTATGCAATGAAGCATCCATTAAAAATCCCCCAAAGAACAGAATTTGGAGAGCTTCAGAGTGAGCACATGGAGATTAGGGAAGAGTGGCAGGCCTGGAGAAAACATGGAAGATCCACACCATTCCCATATACCTTGTCTTATGTGCATCTTCTGTATGGCTGTTCCTGAGTTACACCCTTTTATAATACACTGATAATCAGTAAGTAAAATGTTTCTTGAGTTCTGTGAGTAGCTCCAGCAAATTAATAACCTAAGGATGAAGAGGGTCCAGGGACCCTCTGATGGATAGCCAGTGTCTCAGAAGTACAGATAGCAACCTGGGCTTGCCACTGGTCTCAGAAATGTATGTGGGGCAGTTGTAAGATTAAACCATTTATGTGTGGAATCTGATGCTATCACCATGTTGTTCAGTCAATCGTGTCCAACTCTTTGCGACCCAATGGACTGCAACATGCCAGGCTTCCCTGTCCTTCACTATCTCTTAAGAGTTTTCTCAAACTCATGTCCATTGAGTTGGTGAAGCCATCCATCTTGTCCTCTGTTGCCCCCTTCTCCTCCTGCCCTCAATGTTTCCCAACATCAGGGTCTTTTCCAATGAATCACAATGTAGATATTGTTAATTGAATTGGTGTGGGGAAGCCTATGAGAAAATATGTTGAAAATGGTTCCAGAAATCCAAAAGATTAAGGTTTATCCGTGTTGTCACAGGGTTTCCCTGGTGGCTCATATGGTTAAAAATCTGCCTGCCATGCAGGAGACTTGGGTTCGACCCTTGGGTCAGGAAACCGTGGAGAAGGAAATGGCTACCCACTCCAGTATTGTTGCTTGGAGAATTTCATGGACAGAGGAACCTGGTGGACTAGGTTTCACGGGTTTGCAAAGACTCAGACACAACTGAGTGACTAACACTTAAGTTGTCACAAATGGCAGGTTCTATTTTAGGTACAAATCCCTATCCAGTATATGATGTCAAAATATTTTTTTCCATTCTGTGATTTGTCTTCTTATGCTCTTTATAATGTCCTTTGGTGTTTTTAATTTTTATGATGTCCAATTTATCTATTTTTAAAAATTTTGATGATTCTGCTTTTGCTATCATATTTAATAATCCATTGGAAAACCCAAGGTTACAAAGATTTACCCAAATGTTTTCTTCTTTGAGTGTTATAATTTGACTTTTATATATAGGTCATTGATTTATTTTGAATTAATTTTTATTTGTTATTTGAGTAAGGATGTGTCAACTACAAATTGGCATTTGCCATGGGCACTTGCCGTCTGCCTTACAAGGATTAAATCACGTGCTGCTGCAGTTGCTGACTCTCAACACTCCCAGAAAGGAGTTCGGGCTGGACAGGAGAAAGGAGGCACCCTATGCTGGGAGGCACGGGGAACTGACAGGACAGGTAGTTAGATATTTTCAGGAGCCAATTTCATGAGCCCAATTCTTGTATCTCCTCACATTTAGGCCACCAGGGAACTCCCAAATTAATTTTTAAAATGTTTCTATGAGAGAACTTCAATCCCAGTTTGCTTCATTGTAGGATTATAGCAAAGCATTTGAGGAAAAAACAAAAACCAATTTACACAAACCCTTCCAGGAACCAGAAAGAGTTGGAAGAGTCTATTGTGAGAAATCATACTTTTCTGTAAGCACAGGACATTCTCTTTCCTCTTTCTCCCACCTCATATTAAAGGGGCTGGGTTTAACTTCATTTTGTTTGAGGTATTGCTTCACTGTCAGTCTTTTCTATAGTATGGCTTTGACATTATTCTCCATTACCTTGTAACAGCTTCAGAGAGAGGTATTTTGGACACTAAAGAAATGGAAAAATGTGAGACTCTGTTTATGTTCTTTCTTTAAAATTTTTTTCATATAATTTAATTAATTTATTTATGACTGTGCTGAGTCTTCTTTGCTGTGCAAGTTTTTCTGTAGTTCTGGTGAGCAGGAGCTACTCTCTAGTTGCGGTTCTAATTGCCATATGGGAGCTTCTCATTGTGGTGGCTTTGCTTGTGGAACAGGGGCTCTAGGGTGCACCACCTCAGTAGTTACGGCTCCCAGGGTCTATAGCACAGACTCAGTAGTTGTAGCACATAGGCTCAGTTGCTCTGGAGTATGTGGGATCCTCCCAGATCGGGGATCGAACCCATGCCTCCTGCATTGGCAGACGGATTCTTTACCACTGAGCCACCAGAGAAGCCCCTGTTTATGCTCTTTCTTATCCCTTATTCATTCCAGTCTTATTATTATTTTTAATTTGGATTTGCTATTAAGGATTTTTATGCTATAGCCCGAAAAACTATATATATGTTTTGTAATGCCAGGGCAATACAAATACATTGAAATATTAACTTTGATTTACTTTCCATTCCCTAGTCAAATTCAGCCAATAAAATACTGAGCCCATTAATAATTGGAACAATTCCCTAAGTCATTTTTGCTTTGGATATTCTTATACAAGAGTGAGAAAAAATAAAATAACCCAATAATTAAGAAATATATCACCAAGATTCCTATTCTAGGAGCTGGTGGAATTGTTTTGCCTGCTTTTAATACATTGCAGTTTAAGAAGTTAAATTTAATAATCAATGTAAAAATGATTTTCACAGTTATCTAAGGAAGTAGTTATAGCTAATAAGGGACTAACATGAAAAAATTGGCTGCTATTTGCCAGCATAACCAATGATAAAAATAGTGAGCTCTTCAAGTGCCTGCTATTATTAATCCCACAGGTTCTGGCAATGAAATTTTTATAATGATGAACAGTCATTGTTAATGAAAATGAATATTATATAGTAGCTTCAACAAGGGAACTATTTATGTAACAGAAAGATTAACTTGAATCTAATCAATGAACACCAGGCATGGGGATAAGAGGATAGAGGCTGGCTTATAAAATTATTTGATTTCTCAGATTCCAGATAATGTTCTGGAAATTTGGGTTGTGTAGCCCACCATGGATGAAAACAAACAAAAAAACTAATAAGGTATAGGAAGTTATCTCTATTTCTCTTAAAATCAAGCCATAAAAATAGTAAACAAATATATTCTCTTAAAATTACACATGATTAGTTTGAGGAAGTGGTTTAATTTTGGAATCACATCATAACCAGAAGACTGGACTCCCTTTCAGAAGCTATATAACTTCCATACAGAGTTATTTTAGTATGTGAAATATTGTAAAATAAGGAAGCCATGATATTTCAATGGATGTCCACTTCTCTAACACTGCAGTTCAAAAGCATCAATTCTTCGACTGTCAGCTTTCTTTATAGTCCAACTCTCACATCCATACATGACTACTGGAAAAACTATAGCTTTGACTGGATGGACCTTTGTTGGCAATGTAATGTCTCTGATTTTTAATATGCTGTCTAGTTTGGTCATAACTTTGATTCCAAGCAGTAAACATCTTTTAATTTCATGGCTTCAGTCACCATCTGCTGTGATTTTGGAGCAAAAAAAAATGTCTTCCACTGTTTCCACTGTTTCCCCATCTATTTGCCATGAAATGATGGGTCTGGATGCCATGATTTTAGTTTTCTGAATGTTAAGCTTTAAGCCAAATTTTTGGCCTCCTCAGACAACCATTTTGCCTTATTGCATTTCTTTTTCTTGGGAATTGTTTTGATCACTGCCTCCTTTACAATGTTATAAACCTCTGTCCATAGTTCTTCAGGCACTCTATCAGGTTTAATCCCTTGAATCTGTTTGTCACTTCCTGTATAATGGTAGGGGATTTGATTTAGGTCATACCTGAATGGTCTAGTGGTTTTTCCTACTTTCTTCATTTTAAGTCTGAAGTTTGCAATAAGGATTTCAAGATCTGAACTACAGTCAGCTCCTGGTCTTATTTTTGCTGACTGTGTAGAGCTTTCCAACCTCAGCTATAAAGAATATAATCAATCTGATTTTGTTATTGACCATCTGGTGATATCCACACATTCTAACTAAAATTTTATCTGTTCTTAACACCTTTCCTTAAACTTAAAGAAGATGTCCTTTTCCTCATAGGTGACTGGAATGCAAAAGTAGGAAGTCAAGTGATACCTGGAGTAACAGGCAGGTTTTCCTTGGACTACAAAATGAAGCATGGCAAAGGCTAAAAGAATTTACCAAGAGAGCACTGTCATGGCAAACACCCTCTGCACACCACTCAAGAGATGACTCTCCAGTCCCCTATGATTAAAAGGACATATTTTTTAAGTTTAAGGAAAGGTGTCAAAAACAGATAAACTTTTAGTTAGAATGTGTAACAATTATCCAACTGGAAAATATGATTGAAGGAATTCTGATTATGGATCATTTTTTAGAGGTGTATAAAGACAAGAGAGCATTAATATATTTAAAACGGCTAGATGGAAGAGTGTTTTGGTCACATGGTGGAAGATAAAGAATCAGATATAAGGGGTAGATTATGATTTTCTGTGACAAACCAAGAGTTTTCTTCTGAACGTTTGAGAGAGAGAAAAAACTCCTTTTTTATGATAATGTGAATGATGATTGGTTAGTGGTAAAACTTTTGACAGAAGACAATTAGGAAAAGCAGTATTATAATTCCAGAAAGTTATAAAGGCTTAAATAAGACAATGATAAAATGGGATACCAAGGTATAGATAGCACTGACTTAGTTGTATAAGATTGAAAACATAGTGACATCTGTTTGTCTCTGTTTTCCCACTTTCTTGCTTGTGTTTCTTGAGATCAGTTCCCAAATAATCTACCTGCAACTGCTGGAATCTGCTTTTGAGGGAACCCACAGGAGCTGTCTCATCAGTTTTCATGTCTCAAAACATCCTCTCTGGCCAAGAATGAACTGGTGATCTTGTTTTAATTTCATAGCAAAAAGAAAGTTATTGGGATGATACTGCCACTACTCTACACATACACCACCCTACCTGCTTTTTAAATCGTGCTCTTGGGAATTCTCTGGTGGTCCAGTGGTTAGGACTCCATGCTGTCACTCATTTGGACAGAGGGCCCGAATTCAATCCCTGGTTGGGGAACTAAGATTCCCCAAGCCACGGGCCACGGCCAGAAACCAAACCAAACCAAACCAAACCATACTCTTTTATTTTTTTCCATTACATGTGATAGAGTCTCCCTTCTCCCATCTGGCATCAGCTCCTCCATTTAATCTCTTAAGGACTTTACTCTTGCAATCATATCCTGCACTTTATGCTCCATTATTTGGAATTCTGTATATTGTCATTACTGTTAAAACATCTGAATATCTTTCATCAAGTGGAAAAAAGGAAAACCTTCCTTGACTTTACATCCTCTTCAGCTGTGTATCTCTTTCCTCTATATTCCTTCAGAGAGAACTTTACCAGAGTAATGTCTGTATTTTCCTTACTTCTGTTCACTGTAGAACACGTTCCTCTCAGACTTGGATTTCCACTGTGCTGTTGAAATCACTTTGGTTAGTTATCCAATGATTTTTATTAATACATTAACAAAGTCAAAGGAGAATTTTAGGTTCTCAGCCCATTCAAACCTTCAGTAGTCTCTGACATTTAATCATTGCTTTTCTTCACAGCACTTAATAATATTTGACATTTTAGTGGTATATATGTGATCTATGTTCTCCCACTAGAATGTAAGCCTCATAAGGGGAAGAACTATGTATTTATTTATTTATATTTAGTTTAATATTTAATCTCTGGTGCTCAGGGCCGAGCCTGGTACAATTACTGAATAAATTGCTAAACATATGAGTGAACCTAAACAATATAAATAGTAGAATTAAAGCTGCAAGAATGTGAAGTTTGGTTACTTCATGATATTGAATAAAAAGTCACTTTGTCTTTTCAGATATTATTAAAATCAGATATAGGAAAATGATGCTTCCCTAAACTTTAAACAAACCAAATTTCCTTAAATATTCAACAAAACATCAGATATTTTCCAGAATTGAAAATTCTAAAAGGAAAAGCCATCTTAAAGAGCTCTTAAATAAAGATTTGGTGATCCCAATGTAGATGACATTAATATGATTGCTAATGTATCTTTTTTTCCCCCATTTATTTTTATTAGTTGGAGGCTAATTACATCATTGCAGTGGTTTTTGTCATACATTGAAATGAATTAGCCATGGATTTACATATATTCCCCATCCCGGTCCCCCCTCCCACCTCCCTCTCCACCCGATCCCTCTGGGTCTTCCCAGTGCACCAGGCCCGAGCACTTGTCTCATGCACCCAACCTGGGCTGGTGATCTGTTTCACCCTAGATAATATACATGTTTCGATGCTGTTCTCTTGAAACATCCCACCCTCGCCTTCTCCCAGAGTCCACAAGTCTGTTCTATACATCCGAGTCTCTTTTTCTGTTTTGCATATAGGGTTATCATTACCATCTTTCTAAATTCCATATATATGTGTTAGTATACTGTAATGGATAATACAAACTGTGGAAAATTCTTAAAGAGATGGGAATACCAGACCACCTTATCTGCCTCCTGAGAAATCTGTATGCAGGTCAAGAAGCAACAGTAAGAACCAGACATGGAACAACGGACTGGTTCCAAATTGAGAAAGGAGTTTGTCAAGGCTGTATATTGTCACCATGCTTATTTAACTTATATGCAGAGTACACCATGCAAAATTCAGGGCTGGATGAGGCACAAACTAGAATCAAGATTGCCGGGAGAAATATCAATAGCATCAGATACACAAATGACACCACCCTTATGGCAGAGAGTGAAGAGGAACTAAAGGGCCTCTTGATGAAAACGAGAGAGGAAAGTGAAAAAGCTGGTTTAAAACACAACATTCAAAAAATGAAGATCATGGCATCCAGTCCCATCAACTTCGTGGCATATAGATGGGGAAATAATGAAAACAGTGACAGACTTTCTTTTCATGGGCTCCAAAATCACTGCAGATGGTGACTGCAGCCATGAAATTAAAAGATGCTTGCTCCTTGGAAGAAAAGCTATAACAAACCTAGGCAGCATATTAAAAAGCAGAGACATTACATTACCAACAAAAGTCCATATAGTCAAAAGCTATGGTTTTTCCAGTAGTAATATACAGATGTGAGAGTTTGACCATAATGAAAGCTGAACACCGAAGAATTGATGCTTTTGAACTGTTTTGTTGGAGAAGACTCTTGAGTCCCTTGGACTGCCAGGAGATCAAACCAGTCCACCCTAAAGGAAATCAGTTCTGAATATTCATTGGAAGGACTGATGTTGAGGATGAAGCTCCAATACTTTGGTCACCTGATGCGAAGAACAGACTCATTGGAAAAGACTCTGTTGCTGGGAAAGACTGAAGGCAGGAGGAGAAGAGGACAACAGAGGATGAGATGGTTGGATGGCATCACCAACTCATTGGATAAGTTTGAGCAAGTTCTGAGAGTTGGTGATGGATGAAAGCCTGGTGTGCTGCAGTCCATGGGGTCGCAGAGAATCGGACACGACTGAGTAACTGAACTGAACTGAATGTATCTTAATGGAAAATTTAACCATGATGAAAGGGGCATATTACTAAGGTCACTTTATCGTCGCTGCCTCATCATCTTCATTTTAAGTTGATGAGGCTGGAAACAATAACCTGTACTGCAAACCAACACATGTCAAAGCCCAATCACAATAGACCAATTAATAGCATTTCTATAAAAGAAAGAAAATAAACCATATGTTTATTTTAAATATATATTTAGATTTACTGTCTAAATTTCTTCAGTAGCTGACTGATTTCTATAAAAATAGTGGCATAGATACATTTGCCTGGCTTCCAAAATATCTGTTCAACAAGAATGCATTTTTTAAAAGCTAGCAAAAGGGATAAACTGTTAACTTATATGAAATGCTCATAATTTGAAATCAACAGACATTTGGAAGTCTGCCAAAGCTCCTAGCTATGATTTCAAGAAAACCAAGAAGCAAGAAAGCAAATTCATTTCTTATCAAGTTTTGACAAAATTTGTCTTCTAATTTTCATTTTTATAATCAGCTGCTAAAGGCACTCATTTTCATCTCCTTGATTAGATGCTGTAGAGACTGATTACTGGATTTAATAGTTCTTTTTAATGAAACATTGTCATTAACTTTTCTATGATTACCTTAAAATACCACAAATCACCCATTAGTTTTGTTTTTTCCTATTTCTTTCCCAAATTGTTTGTTCCCTTATTTATTCCCAGTTTCTCCTCCATACATTCCATCTCCAACCTCCAAGCCTCTCATTTCCACCAAACCACTCAGGTTGCCTAGGGTAATCCTTGTTCAACATTCCCTTACCATTTACTTAAGCTTATGTTAAATCCAGCTTGGGCCATAAAACCTTCCACTAACTTACAAGAAGCAATAATAAGATACCTACTTTTCTTAAAGCAACTCATAAGCTTTACTACTATTTAATATCTTTTTAATTTAAAAATGTTGAAAAGAAATTATCTTAATTCTCCCTGATGCTAATATTTTTTCCTATTCACAGTAATAATAGCTCACATTTTTTTTTATGCTATTAGTGGGTTCTACAAAGTCAATAGGATTGGTATCATTTCCTTTTCCAGGAGAAGAAAATGCAGGCCTTAAGGAATATAGGACAAAGTCCTTTAACTTACTAATAATATAGTCTTTCTACTAGATTATATTAATAATCTAAATAGCTATAAATGATAGCTTTATTTGAATCACTGAATCCATTACTATTTGATATTTCCTGAGACTCTGCAGTATATATGATCAGTTCAGTCACTCAATCGTGTCTGACTCTTTGCAACCCCATGGACTGCAGCACGCCAGGCTTCCCTGTCCATCACCAACTCCCAGAGCTTGCTCAAACTCATGTCCATTGAGTCGGTGATGCCATCCAACCATCTCATCTTCTGTCATCCCCTTCTCCTCCTGCCTTCAGTCTTTCCCAGCATCAGGGTCTTTTCAAATGAATCAGTTCTTCGCATCAGGTGGCCAAAGTATTGGAGCTTCAGCATGAATATTCAGGACTGACTTCCTTTAGGATTGACTGGTTTGATCTCCTTGCAGTCCAAGGGCTGAGCACTGCAGAACTGATGACTTTGAACTGTGGTGTTGGAGAAGACTCTTGTGAGTCCTTTGGACTGTAGTATATATGACAGTAGAGGGTTTTTTATGATTTATTGTTAAACATCACTTCTTCTAAAAAATTCTCACCTAAATAATGCTAACATTCACATATTGATGATGTTTTCTAATTATAAAAATTACATCTTGAATAAATGTGAGCCTTATTATGAGTTTAGTATTCCATGGCTTTGCTGTCTGCGGTTAAAATTGAAATATCTAATAATTGTGCCTCATTTCTGAATTGAACTTTTCCACTGATATTTGCAGAGTAAATATAATTTTATAGAAAATGAAAATTTAAAGCACATTTAGCTGTTATAATGAAAATCTCTACAAGGTCTATAGTATAGTATAAATGCATTTTTGTTATAATAACTTATAGGAGTTTTAAAATAATGACTTATAGGTCTTAACACTCATTTATAGATTGCCCTGCTTCCCACTGTCAAATTAGATTTTCAGGGCAATGCTAATTGGTGAGTAGGTAAATATTACCAAAATTTCAAATACGAAGTGACTGAAGTTGGCTAGATAACTTGCCTTATGTTACAGAGCAAGCATGAAAATACAAAAAATAAAAACCAAATTTCTTACCCAAAGGCTCAATGCTTTTTCTGTCAAACAGTAACTTTGTAATGCTGGAACGGATTTCTATGTAAATTCCATATCTCTAGCTTTACAGTAACGTAGAACCAGATGAGATAGGATGTCTTGACCTTTCCCGATCTCAGTCTCTCTCCATATTAAAATGAATCATTTGGAAGCTTTTCTTTTGCCCCCTCTGCATATTATTTCTTAATGTTCATTAGGGTTTTTTTAAAAAACTTTTTTTGACTCACTAATGTATAAAATTTTCTTATTTTCTTTTTACTTCCCCTTCCAATTTCCCTTCTTCCTTGTCATCATTTTCAATTCTTCTACTATACATTATAATATTCTTTCATAATATTCTTTTTAAAAAGTAGGATCTAATTAATTTTGGTTGTTACCTGAAGCATGGGCTTCCCTGGTGGTTCAGATGGTGAAAAATCTGCCTGCATTGTAGGAGACCCAGGTTCGATCCCTGGGTTGGGAAGATCCCCTGGAGAAGGGAATGACAAACCACTTCATATTCTTGCCTGGAGAATTCCATGGACGGAGTCACCTAGCAACCTACAATCCATGGGGTCGCAAAGAGTCGGACACAGCTGAGTGATTGACACTACTACCTGAACCATACAGTGTGTATCTGCTTGTTTCTCTTATTAAATGTTAGGAATGAATAGTTTCTTAAATTTCTTAAACTAGCTTGAATTTTGCCAAGAGAAAAACTATTTAAAAAAAATATGGCAAGCATTTTGCTTTAGAAAACATGAGCTTTCATCAAAGTATAACAAGCATACAAGGAAGTATACCAGTCATAAATTACAGATAGATTAATTTTCACAAAATAAAAACACCCATGTGACTAGCATGCAGAAGAAATTTAACATCATTAGAACTGATGGGATTTTAATTGAAATTATGCTGAATCTGTGACTCAGTGTGGGGAGATTAAAAATATTGGATCTCTTAATCCATAAAATTATTATACCATTCCAATTGTTCATATCTTCATTAATATTTTCTAAGCAATTTCCCACAGTTCACTGTGACATATCTTGCACATTTTTCATTAAAGTTACATTTCAGAATATGATGTTCTTTGATGCTGTCATAAATAATATTTTTGTAGTAATGTAATCTTTAATTAACTGTTTGTCGTTATCTAGAGTTACACTTGATTTTTTTTCTTGAGCTTGTACCAAGTAATCTTCCTATATTGACTAATTTATTCTAACTCACTAGCGATAGATTACTTTCAGATATTGTAAATACATAATGATGCAATCTGTGAATAATGGCTGTCGCATTCCTTCTTTTTCAATCCTTGCGGCTGCTAAGTTGCGTCAGTCATGTCCGACTCTTTGCTACCCCATGGACTATAGCCCACCAGGCTCCTCTGTCCATGGGACTCTCCCAGCAAGAATAATCCTTATGCCTTTGTTTTTATCTTTTCCTTGCTTTATTGCCCTGGCTAGGGCCTTCCTAAAATGTTGAGCAAAATTAGTGATAATAAGCATTCTTGTGTTGTTCTTGATCTCAAGGGAGTAAGTTTTCAGTATTTCACCATTAGTTATTATATTTGCCTCAGTTTTCTGAAGTGTTTTTTTGTTTTGCTTTTAATCATGGTAAATTCTGCCTAATGGCATTTTTGCATATTTGGGGATAAATCTATGATTTTGTCCTTTTGTTCTGTTAACTTCGTTTGATTTCAAAATGATACAAAACAAATTTATCTTGGATTAAAAAGTATTTGTTTATGTATATTACAGTTGCTACATCTTGGATTAAGTTTGTTAAGCATCCCTTCTCTCTCTCTCTTTTTTTTTTTTTTTTGGTCATGAAAGAGACTTGATTTTCTTTTCCTATGAAATTCTTATTGGTTTGATATAAATTTAGAATGCATCAAATTAAACTTTTTTGGAAGATTTTCACTGTTTCTATTTTCTGGAAGAGGTAGTGCAAATGAAATTTCCTGAGTTTTCTTTTTTAAGTGTATTTTTCTTGGAATTTTGTCATTTCATGTCAAATGCATTGGATTCAATTGCTTATAGGCTTCCCAGGTGGCACTAGTGGTAAAGAACCTGCCTGCCAATGCAGGAAATGTGAGAGACGCTGATTCAGTCCCTGGGTCAGGAAGATCCCCTGGAGGAAGGCATGACAACCCACTCCAATATTCTTGCCTGGAAAATCTCATGGACAGAGGAACCTGGCAGGCTACAGTTCATGGGGTCACAAAAGTCAGATATGACTGAAGCAACTTAGCATGCATGCACACACAACTGCTTTAATTTTATGTCTATGTCTCAAGAATCTGTAGGGATGACCGCCTTTATGTTCCTCATGTGAATTATGTGTGCCTTCTCATTATTAGCCTTGCTAGATGTTTTGCAAGGGATAATAAAGATATTAACCCTTTCAAAAGAGAACTTTCTTGGTTTTGTTGGTATTCTTTTATATTTTTAAAAAGTCATTAGATTTTTAATTTTATTGTTTTATTTTCTCCACTTTACAATACCATTTTTTTCTAAAGTCTTGTGAGTAATGATCAGGTCCTGAATTTTCCAGCATTTTCTCTTTTGCATTTAATGTGGGAAGTTTTCTTTTGGTGCATCCTACACATTTGAAAAGATTCTTGAGGTATAACTGACATACCATAAACTGGATAATTTTAAAATGTGTGGTGCACCATGATTTACATATATGTATATATTTATGAAATAAGATAATGACTATATCTGTTACCTGCCAGAATTTCCATGTGGAGTTGTATTATCATCCCTGCTAACTTTCTCTATGGCCCCAAGTCCAGGCAGTGGACATTCTTATACAAATATGTGTATGGACATATGTTTTAATTTCTCTGGAATAAACACCAGAAGTGAAAGGCATGAATCACATCATAAATGGGATGGAGTCAATGAGTTTTTCCAAATAATTGAATCATTTTATATTCTGTTAGTAGTGGATTAGAGTCACTGTAGCGTTATATCATTGCTTAGAATGGTCAGTGTTTTAAACTGTAGTCTTTAGAGGTGTACAGTGATATTTCACAGTCACTCTAAATGGTATAGGTATAACCAAATCATTGATTTTCCTGTCCTGGTATACATAGTAAATGGAGAAAATGTAATATAGGCCTATTGCCTATCCTTCCCTTTCCACTTGCTTTTGTATATATATTTATTTTTGACAGCAAGCTAGGTTTTCTGTATGAAACACTATGAAGATAACTGAAGGCCAGGGAGTATTTCATTTTGCTTATGAGGGACAGTTAGTTTTGGAGTAATTAATCTCATAGCAGTGAGGGATTGTGTCCTTTTAAGGCTGGGTCTCAGGTTTTGCGAAGAGTTTTATATTTCTGATTCATATTTACATTTAAGGCATATCCACTCAGAGATGTTAAATGATTTGTTGGGTTGTTTTCCAGAGCCTCTCCTTGGTGGTGTGTTTGTGTTCCCTGGGCTGGAAGCCCTGATCAGCTGCATAACTTCTCAGCTACAACTTTCTGCCTAGGATTTGGATCCTCAGTCATCTCTTTTGTATTATAAAAGGACTTAAGAGGAAAAAGTGGTATCAAATTTGGGTCTCATCACTTAGGCTTCTCCTGTCTCTGAGATCCAATTCTTCCTTGGGCCTTTGGTGCCTTTTAATAATACCCTTTAATATCTTCCAGATTTCCTAGGTTTTCTCAGTAGGAGGCTTGAGCTGAAATGGTCTACCATTACTGGAAGCAGACATCTCTCTAAATACAATTTTTTTGAAATATGTATTAGTTTGTGATAGTTTTGCTTTTTGTAGCCAATCAATCCAAACAATATTAAGAAGATAAAGTATTTCAGGGCAAATGTTTATTGAGGATTCAATCCTTTTTGTCATTGTTTTCTTGATTTCCCATTTAAAATTTGACTGAATCCATAAACTTTTCCACAGTCCCCAACATGTGCCAAGTGTGATCCTTCTGTTGGAGGTACATTTTTGGGTTACTGCTTAATGTGGCCTCAGTCAAGAAGATTAGGAGATATATTAGAGAAGATATAAAATATGGGTATGTATATGTTCTTTTATTGGCACAAATTAATGACACTTGATCACATATTAAGTCTTAAAATAGATATTAATGATTTCAGAAAAAAATTTCATCAAACAATGACAATCTCTGTCCAAGTAAGTTTGCCCATCACTTATCTATCTATATAATGAAAACAAACTTAGTGTCCATCATTTGAAAATAAATGAACTATCAGTTGCATGCATCAATATGAATGAATCTCACAAATATAATATTGAGCCCCCCAAAAAAGTCAGTGGCATACTAAGACCTGTAGTCTGTACTCATTTATATATTGGAGATGCTCATCTGATCAAGGCAGACTAGTTAATCAGATTATCCATACAACTTGAAATATTGAAAGACAGACAGATGGAGAGAGGGAGACAGAGAAAGATGGAAGGAAAGAGGGATTGAAGAACAAACAAAGGCAGTGGTCTGCCAGAAAAATTTACAAAATGAATTCAGTTGAGTATTTGCAGCTGCCTTTCTCTCTGAAAAATATACAAATTCAGGTAGCTTACTAGAGGTAGAACAATGAGCAGAACTTCCAGTAAACTCACCAGGCCATAGGGAATGTAAGAGGCTGTAAATTTTGCTGGATTTGAATGGGATGCTGAGGGCTATATTTTGGGAGCAACAGTAAAGCCAGAAATGACCAACTCTTACCAGGCTCATCTCTGAATCATTTGAACCTCTGTTTGGAATAGATAGGTCTGAAAATGATAGTGTTGGTAGTAGCAAAGCCAGAATAAAATTTAACTTTAATTATGTCTACAACTTTCATATATAGTTTTTGGTATACAATTAAAAGTGGCCAGGATAAGTAGGAGAAAAGAACATGTGACCAAAAAACCAGTTGAAACAGCAGATAATGGAAATAGAATAACAAGTTAACCAGATAAAAGACCTTTCAGATATTCATTAAAAATGCCTATGTTCAAGTAAATAGAAGACAAAATTAAGAATTTTAGTGGCAAACTGAAAATTATAAAAAAATCAGAACTTACTGAAGTTCCGTAATTAGGCACTTAAACATTAGGAATATTGTCACCTGATAAATGGATTCATTAATTATAATGAAATGTTCCTATATGTCTCCAGTTATACTCTGTTTATTGAAGTCTACTTTGACATTAATGTACCCAGTCATGCTTTCTTATGCTCAATTTTACACAGTATATTATTTTCTATACTATTACTTTCAACCTATCTCTTGAAATTCAAATTAATTCATGTGTAAGTAGTATATAGTAAATAGGACTTGTCTTTTTTCTAGCCTGAAAAACTCTCCATTGTAATTGGAATGATTAGATCTGCTTAAATTTAATATTATTAATATAGTTTGTTTTAAAGTTGATGATCTTGCCATTCATTTTCTATTTTCCCCATCTCTTTATTTTTCTGTCCCTCTTTTGTGCTTCCTTTTGAATATTGAACATTTTTTATTAATTCAATTTAAATTCCTCTTTTGAATTTTTATTTGTGGCAGTTTGTTTTTTAAATTTTTTTAAATCTCTGACTTTGTTTTAAATTCTTAAGCCCTATGATCTCTTGAAACATCCCACCCTCGCCTTCTCCCAGAGTCCACAAGTCTGTTCTATATATCTGAGTCTCTTTTTCTGTTTTGCATATAGGGTTCTCGTTATCATCTTTCTAAAGTCCATATATATGTGTTAGTATACTGTAATGGTCTTTATCTTTCTGGCTTACTTCGCTCTGTATAATGGGCTCCAGTTTCATCCATCTCATTAGAACTGATTCAAATGAATTCTTTTTAATGGCTGAGTAATATTCCATGGTGTATATGTACCACAGCTTCCTCATCCATTCGTCTGCTGATGGGCATCTGGGTTGCTCCCGTGTCCTGGCTATTATAAACAGTTCTGCGATGAACATTGGGGTGCACGTGTCTCTTTCAGATCTGGTTTCCTTGGTGTGTATGCCCAGAAGTGGGATTGCTGGGTCATATGGCAGTTCTATTTCCAGCTTTTTAAGAAATCTCCACACTGTTTTCCATAGTGGCTGTACTAATTTGCATTCCCACCAACAGTGTAAGAGGGTTCTCTTTCCTCCACACCCTCTCCAGCATTTATTGCTTGTAGACTTTGGGATAGCAGCCATCCTGACTGGCGTATAATGGTACCTCATTGTGGTTTTGATTTGCATTTCTCTGATAATGAGTGATGTTGAGCATCTTTTCATGTGTTTGTCAGCCATCTGTATGTCTTCCTTGGAGAAATGTCTGTTAAGTTCTTTGGCCCATTTTTTGATTGGGTCATTTATTTTTCTGGAGTTGAGCTGGAGGAGTTGCTTGTATATTTTTGAGATTAATCCTTTGTCTGTTGCTTCGTTTGCTATTCTTTTCTCCCAATCTGAGGGCTGTCTTTTCACCTTGCTTATAGTTTCCTTTGTTGTGCAAAAGCTTTTAAGTTTCATTAGGTCCCATTTGTTTATTTTTGCTTTTATTTCTAAAATTCTGGGATGTGGGTCATAGAGGATCCTGCTGTGATTTATGTCGGAGAGTGTTTTGCCTATGTTCTCCTCTAGGAGTTTGATAGTTTCTGGTCTTACATTTAGATCTTTAATCCATTTTGAGTTATTTTTGTGTATGGTGTTAGAAAGTGTTCTAGTTTCATTCTTTTACAGGTGGTTGACCAGTTTTCCCAGCACCAGTTGTTAAAGAGGTTATCTTTTTTCCATTGTATATCCTTGCCTCCTTTGTCGAAGATAAGGTGACCATAGGTTCGTGGATTTATCTCTGGGCTTTCTATTCTGTTCCATTGATCTATATTTCTGTCTTTGTGCCAGTACCATACTGTCTTGATGACTGTGGCTTTGTAGTATAGTCTGAAGTCAGGCAGATTGATTCCTCCAGTTCCATTCTTCTTTCTCAGGATTACTTTGTCTATTCGAGGTTTTTTGTATTTCCATACAAATTGTGAAATTATTTGTTCTAGTTCTGTGAAAAATACCGTTGGTAGTTTGATAGGGATTGCATTGAGTCTATAGTTTACTTTGGGTAGTATAGCCATTTTGACAATATTGATCCTTAAGCCCTATGATCGGGTAGTTTAGAAATCTGTGCTGATGATATAGCTCCTCTACTTTACCTCTTCTAATGAGCTGGCAAAAGCATCATTACCAATCACACATATATAAGTAGTTCTACAGTTGTGTATCTGAATTGCTGTTTGAAAGACAATCCTGAATTATAACTTAGTCTGACTTCATGAAGAATGCACAAGCAAAGTTTGCTAGCATATCTTGTCACAGTGAATTTTAAAAGCATCTGACCTTAAAGATCATCTAGAAAATGTGAGGTGCCAAATATTCTTTATTTGATGCTATACATAAACAATACTAAAATGCCTTTCATTAAGTAAAAGGTAGTACTTTAGATAAAGAATTTTAATTAAATTGGCATAGTTAAGACCAAAAAGATATAGTGGACATTGTCAGCGTGTCTTTAGCCCTTGCATAAATAGGCTAATGAGCACAACTTGAAACACAGGTGAATCTCGTGCTGTTCTATAAGACAATGAAGGGACCTTCTCAGTATTTAAGTATATATTTCTTTATATATTTAAGAAATATATAATATTCCTCAGTGTTTAAATATAAATAATATATATATAAGTATATATATTTCCATAACTGGGGTATATATCTGAGCATAAAACCAATCTCCTGTAGGGTCTGAGAAGGCATTCACCATCTTCCTGAAAATTTTGACATTTCTAATACAAGATCAATCATCTCTTTAGAAACGGAAAACAGTGATAGTCCTTGTTGAACCGGAATTACTATCAAAATTCAAAAAGCTGACCATATTCACTAAGCCACAAGCCAATCTTATTTAAACCAGGGCAGTCCAACAGAAATATTCCATCAGCCATTCATGATCTGAATTCTAGTGTATGAGATCAATTTAAATATGATACACATAGAAAGTCATGAGACATTTCTGTTTTGTAATAAATAAGGCAATGGACAACTATTACTAATTAGTAGCTTTTTTGAGATAAGCTATCGTCTTCCCTTTCTCCCTTCTTCATGCCAGCGAACATCACTTTTGTTTCAGGGATGCACATCTTGTGATTCTCCAAGTAATCCATCAGTGTTTCCTCTCCCCAGGTGATGCCTTTGTTCTTGTTGGGATTTGTGTAAGAGAATCCAGCAGTTTGACCTGTCTTTCACCCGAACAGATCATGCAGATTTGGCCCAGTCTTTTGCTTGCCTCCCTTTTCCACAATATGGCACGGGGCACACTTCTGAACAGAAATCTTGTCCTTCTCAGCGTCACCCATTTTTAAATCATTCCTTCTCCTCGCACTGTTGAGAGGTTCCTGCTTTAAGCCGCAAGCAGAAGGTCCCACTCTCTAAGCCCAAGGACACAACCTTATGGCCATTTGAAAACCTCTCCACACATTCTTATCCTTTCCTTCAAGAGATGTGTTTTACGGCTCCTCCCAGGGTTCTAGGTCAAGCCTAGTGAATCTTTGTAACCAACACATTCCAACAGTTGTGATGCTAGGTAAATTCCTGGGCTGAAATTTCAGCCAACTGACATTATCAACCATCACCAGCAGAGGGCGCTGTGTTGGTCCGCCGCCCTGTGCTTTTCAAGCACAGGTCACAGGTCACTGGTTCTCGGTTTCCGTATTTCCTTTCATATCCTGCAGAACTTCCGGTAATAACATAAATTACGGGTTGTCCGCCGGCAAATTGACTCAGGTGTATTTATATGGATATGTCTTAATTCACTGTTAGTTTGGAAAGATAATTTTGCCAGATAGAGAATTCTACTGACGTTTTATTTATTTTTGTTCAGTATCAGAAAGATTCTGCTCCATTATCTCGGCTGTCTATGGATTCTATTGAGAAGGTCGCCATTGTCGTTTCTAGGGAGGTAACTTATCTTTCTCAGTTTTGATTTTTGTACACTTCACTAATATTCTTTATATTTCATATAAATATCTAAAAGTCATTTACTACTGAAATATTTTTAAATTTAAATAGCTGTTTTGTCAATTCTAAATTTTCCATTTGTGTAAATAAAAGGATAATTTATTGGAATGACAATAGCAACTAAGTATAGAAAGAGCAAAAATATCTTATTAAAAAAAGCACAAGGCAATGTATTTGTTTTTTTTCTTACTAAAATGCATAAAAAATCTGCACAGACTGTATATAACCAGAATTTGGAGGGTGTATAAAATGGTACTGAGTTTTTGGAAATTAATTTGCTATTTTTTTACCAATACTTTAAATTTACCTACCCTTTTCCACCATAATTGGCTTTCTGTGACTGTATCTGACAGAATTTGTCAAAGATATGTATATAAATATGGCTACAAAAAGGCACAACAGCTATTTTTAATACACTATATTGTATTCACACTGTAAATGCATTGCAGATTTTACACCCAAATAGATTTTATATAATTGCAGAAGATATCTCCAGGACATATTTTTTAATAAAAAGCAAGCAAGTTTGTTTCACATATGTTTACAAGTAAATAAATATTACTTATATAGATGTATATTTGTATGTATGTTTGTTCAGGTACACTCTTCATTGCTAATCATGGTTACTTCTGTCAAAGGATATATATCTGTGTTTTTTGGAAGTCTTACACTGAGGACACATCTTACTTTTAATCAATAAAATAAAATAGTTACATGGCAGCATATTACCAATGATTCTTTTTAACTGTCTATTTTTATAAGTAGTATGATACAGTGAGAAGTTATGCTTAAAACCAGAATTATGGCAGAGGTGGGTGGGAAAGATATAATATGAAAAAATATAGAAAATTTGCATAGAGAAAAATTTAGTTTTTATGTGAACCATTTATAAGAAACTGACCTCTAATTAGTCAGTGAAATCATTGTACTGGGGGTGATAAGTAAAAGTGTCTGAAAGAATGCTTTTTTCACTGCTCTACTGGGATTAAATGTCAGGTGTAATGTAGAATTTACTTAATATCCAGGAGCTTCTCTTGCCATGATATCAGGAAAAGTGACAGCAGTAATCAGGGTCAAAATCCTCTCAATTTTTACCTTATCAGTGTACAGAAAAAGACTTAAAACTATAATCTTGTTGTATAGGGTTTTCATGCCATTTCTTATGATGTGTATGAAATGTTTAGTGAGAATTGCTGTTCTTTAGAAAAATGTGCTTAGATTTAACTGTGTGGAATCCAGCAATACTGCTAAATGCAGTTCTTAATTCTAATTTATTACATGTAGATTATTTTGAGATATTCTGGGAGCATAAACATCCAATTGAATAAAGATGTGTTCATTTCTTGTCAATTACTTATGCGTTTTTAAGTTTTGCATGCATTGTCACCCCTAGACCTCCATAAAATGTTGAAAAAAACTAGTAATAACAGGTATCCTTGCCTCCATTCTTATCTCAGGTTGTGTTTCTCAATGTTATATTACTAATTATGATATTTGCTATAGTTTTCTGAGGCTTTTTTAAAACTCATAACTGGATGGTAAATTTGCCTGATGGTTTGTCTGTGTTTGTGGTGAAAGTGACAGGGTTATTTGTCTTTTGTTGAGGAGAATTGATGTTAAAATGTTAAGCCACTTAAGAATTCAGGTTTGGATTAAAATCAGTTTGTTCATGGGTAAGAACAATTGAAATGTGTTTGGATTCATAATAATTTTTTTTATGTTGTCATGATGCATATCAATCTTCCTTTCCTATACTGCCTTTGTCAGTTTAGTGTAAAATTTATAAGGATGTCATTAAATATTTTGGTTAGTGTTTTTATTATTTCTATTCCATGTAATGGGTTGAGCAAGACTGGTATTAATTATTTCTGAATTTTATTGAAAAGTTTACACAATCAGGCATCAGACCATAGAAATCATTTGTAGGAAGGAATTTTATTATGAATACAATTAAAACCTATAGGATTTTGAAAGTTTCTTGTTTTGTTGCAGTGCATTTTCCTGGAATTTTGTCATATCATATAATTTCAAATATTATGTGGGGGTTTCAAGCATCTACAATGATAATCCATTCTATATTCCTGGTGTTGATGATGTATGTCTTCCTTTGTGTGTGATCAGTCTTGCCAGGAATTACAATTTTTTAACATTTAGCCCCCCAAAAAATAATTTTGGAGTTTATCAATGTTTTTGTTTTTCTGAATTTCATTAGCTAATTCTAATTCTTTTAAACCCACTATCTTTTTTTGCTTGTTTGTTTAAATCTGCTCTTTGCCTCTCAGTTTTTGAGGTGGCTTATCAGATCTCTAGTTTTCAGGGTTTCTTCCTCTAGTTTTAATGCTAAAATATTTCTTTAGACACATTTTGGTGGACCCCACACATTTTTAACAGCCTTTATTAGGTGTGAGTGAAAGTAAAAGTTGCCCAGTTATATCCACCTCTTTGGGACCTCATGGATTATACAGTCCACCGAATTCTCCAGGCCAGAATGCTGGAGTGGGTGGCTGTTCCCTTCTCCAGGGGACCTTCCCAACCCAGGGATCAAACCCAAGTCTCCCACATTACAGAGAGATTCTTGACCAGCTGAGCCACCAGATGTAATTGACTTAAAATGAGCTACACAACTTTGAAATAATGTAACTTTTGATAAAATCCTCTCCACAATTAGGGCTTCCCTGGTGGTTCAGATGGTAAAGAATCTGCCTGCAATGCAGGAGACCTGTGTTCAATCCCTGGGTCAGGAAGATCGCCTAGAGAAGGGAATGGCTAGCCACTCCAGTATTCTTGCCTGGGAAATCCCATGGACAGAGGAGCCTGGTGGGCTACAGTCCATGGGATCACAAAGAGTCGGGCATGACTGAGCGACTAACACTTTCACCACGATTAAGATGATAAACACATTTATCCCCCTCCCAGGTTTCCATGTGCACCTTTGAATTTTTCCTCCTTCTGATCCAGTCAAGCTCTCTTCTCTTTCGCTCTATGAAATTTTTCATACAATTCTTTGTGTGCATATATGCTTTCATTTTTTTTTTCTTATATAAATATCAAGGAATGGAATTGTTGGGTTACATGATATGTGTTTCTTTAAGATACTGTAGAAAATACTAAACTGCTTTGTAATCTGATTATATTATTTTACACACTACCAGCAGTGTATCTGGGCTTCCCTGGTGGCTCAGACCTGAGGTAAAGAATCGGCCTGAAACGCAGGAGACCCGGATTCGATCCATGGGTCAGGAAGATCTCCTGGAGAAGGGAATGACTACCCACTCCAGTATTCTTGCCTAGAGAGCAGTATATTAGGGGCCCAGTTATTCTATATACTTGCCAGCACTTATTCTGGTTAGTTTTGTTAATGGTAGCACTTGTGATAGGTGGGCAGTGCTTTGTCACTGTCACTGTAAATTGCACGGGTGTAACTAAGTCCTTGTTCTTTCTGTCCCAAGAGTCTCTCGTGAGGGGGGAAAAGTGGACTGCAGGCCTGATAATAATTCTTTCATTCCCTTCTCCAGGGGATCTTCCTGACTCAGGGATGGAACCCAGGTCTCCTGCATTGAAGGCGAATTCTTTACTGTCTGAGCCACCAGGGAAGACCTTGGAATGTACAGTTATAGTTTATTGCTTTCAGAAATTTATCTATGAAATATTACAGGGATAATTGGAGATACAGAGATAACTGGATGCTTTTATCTCCCTTCAGGGGGTATTTCCTTTTGTTTCTGGGAAGCAGCTAGGGTAGGAACAGTTCAGCACATTACAATCAGTGGTTGAGTCTTTTGAAGTTGGGTCTCAGGTTTTATGAATAATTTTCTATTTCAGGTTTATATTGAAATTTAGAACATACGCCCTTAAGGATGTTAAATTCACCCCTGGGTTGTTTTCCAGATCCTCTCTGCCAGGGTGGGCCTTGGACCCAGTCTGTGTTCCCTGGCTTGGTGAGAGGACTGGAAGCCCAGATTGGCTGCTTAGGTTAGCAGCTGCAACTTTTTTCTTAGCATCCTGTGTTGTTAGTCACCTCCTTTGGATTAGGAAAAGGCTTGTGGGGAAGAGGGGTACCAAATTTGTCTCTCATTGCCTGGGTTTCTCTTCTGAGATACAATTTCTTCAAATGCTTGCTTCCTTTGGGTTTGTGATACCTTTGAACAAAATGTTTAATATCTACCAGCTTTCCTAGTTTTTCTCAGTGGTATGGTTGGGCAGAAATGGCTAGTCTACCATTACTGGAAGAAGATAGCCCTGCACATACTATTCTTTGAAATATGTTTTAGTTTTAATTATTTTTCCTCCTAGATTCAGTTTTCCTATCTTTTGCCAGAATGTTTCTTTAGTTTCCTATATGTGCCAGGTATGCATGTGCAGGTACATTATTGAAGTGTAGCCTAAAGTAAAACAGACAAGTGAATATGGAGTGTATTATAAGAGATAAATTTTATAGTAATCTTTTATGCTGTAATAATAGCCAGAATACTTACCTGTGGGCTTTCCAGGTGGCACTGGTGGTAAAGAACCTGCCTCCCAATGCAGGTTGGGATGCAAGAGATGCGAGTTCGATCACTGGATGGAGATGATCCCCTGGAGAAGGGCCTGGCAACCCACTCCAGTATTCCTGCCTGGAGAATCCCATCCTGGACAGAGGAGCCTGGTGGGCTACAGTCCATAGGGTCCCTAAAAAGTAGGGCATGACTAAAGCAACTGGGTACACACTCACATACGCATTTACTTGTATTATATATACTGGTTACTCAAAGGATTGGCATGTGGATCTTTAAATTATCTTGGTCTATTTAGACTTAAGATAGTACCAGTTTCTGTATGTGTAGCCTTACAACAGGATCAATCCATTTATTCTCCCATTTTTCTCTTTTGTCAAAGATTTTATTTAAATGTTCTTATTTAAAAACTTAAATTGATTATATATAATCTATTTTCACCCTTAAATTTTCTTAAATATATTGTATATTTAGTAAATGCACAAAGCTTGTTAACAGATTAATTTTGCAAATCATGTATTTTACATCCAAAGTGCTACTTTGTTTTTACTTCAGGGAATCACCTTTTTAAACAGAAATAATGGGAAAAAAGTATTATTTTATATTTAGCCGCATATCTCCCCTATTCAGTGTTCTTCTCTCCTTTGTGTAGTTTCTATTAGATATTTTTCCAGTTGAGCCTAAAGAACTTGTTATAGGGTATATATTATTTTTGGACAGGGACAAATTGTCTTAAACTTTTTTTTATGTGTCTGTATCTCATTTCACTCTCAGTTTGGAAAGATAACTTTGATAGATAAAGAATTTTGGGTTGATAGTTTTGTTTTTCTTTCAGCATTGGAAAGATGCTGCTCCTTTATTGCAATTTCTCTAAGGATTCTTTTGAGAGTGCAGTCATCATTTTAATCATTATTGGTGCTTTATTTTTCAGAAGTTTTTTTTTCTGGTATATACTTATAAACTTGACTAATATCTACATATTTCACATAGATGTCCTATATATAGTTTAGTGATAAAATATTTAAACATTTTAATTGCTATTTTATCAATCCAAACTTTTCCATTTGTGTAAATAAAGATAGATTATTGGATTAACAATAGTAACAAAAAAAGCTAAAAAAAAAACTCATGAGAAGAAATATTTTACAAAAATCAAAATATTCATTATTTACTTTCTGTCTATATTTATATAAATGTCTGCACATATTGATACAGATTATAATGTTACATACAGTCTCATGTGAAGTTAATTTAATGCTAATATTGGCATACTTGAAAAATTGTATGAGAACAAATAAAACTCTTGATAAATAATAATAAAGTGTTTCATACAACATAAAATAAAATGTTTATATTTATAGTGATTATATGCTATGTAACAGCATTCAATTTGGCAGGCAGTCTATATCCGAAATGATTTTTATAAATATAGTACATGTTGGAATAAATTCTTAATAGGCTCTATATAAACAGTGCTGCGATGAACATTGGGGTGCACGCGTCTCTTTCAGATCTGGTTTCCTTGGTGTGTATGCCCAGAAGTGGGATTGCTGGGTCATATGGCAGTTCTATTTCCAGCTTTTTAAGAAATCTCCACACTGTTTTCCATAGTGGCTGTACTAATTTGCATTCCTACCAACAGTGTAAGAGGGTTCCCTTTTCTCCACACCCTCTCCAGCATTTATTGCTTGTAGACTTTTGGATAGCAGCCATCCTGACTGGTGTATAATGGTACCTCATTGTGGTTTTGATTTGCATTTCTCTGATAATGAGTGATGTTGAGCATCTTTTCATGTGTTTGTTAGCCATCTGTATGTCTTCCTTGGAGAAATGTCTCTTGAGTTCTTTGGCCCATTTTTTGACTGGGTCATTAATTTTTCTGGAGTTGAGCTGGAGGAGTTGCTTGTATATTTTTGAGATTAATCCTTTGTCTGTTGCTTCGTTTGCTATTATTTTCTCCCAATCTGAGGGCTGTCTTTTCACCTTGCTTATAGTTTCCTTTGTTGTGCAAAAGCTTTTAAGTTTCATTAGGTCCCATTTGTTTATTTTTGCTTTTATTTCTAAAATTCTGGGATGTGGGTCATAGAGGATCCTGCTGTGATTTATGTCAGAGAGTGTTTTGCCTATGTTCTCCTCTAGGAGTTTGATAGTTTCTGGTCTTACATTTAGATCTTTAATCCATTTTGAGTTTATTTTTGTGTATGGTGTTAGAAAGTGTTCTAGTTTCATTCTTTTACAGGTGGTTGACCAGTTTTCCCAGCACCACTTGTTAAAGAGGTTATCTTTTTTTCCATTGTATATCCTTGCCTCCTTTGTCAAAGATAAGGTGACCATAGGTTCGTGGATTTATCTCTGGGCTTTCTATTCTGTTCCATTGATCTATATTTCTGTCTTTGTGCCAGCAGACGAATGGATGAGGAAGCTGTGGTACATATACACCATGGAATATTACTCAGCCACTAAAAAGAATTCATTTGAATCAGTTCTAATGAGATGGATGAAACTGGAGCCCATTATACAGAGCAAAGTAAGCCAGAAAGATAAAGACCATTACAGTATACTAACACATATATATGGAATTTAGAAAGATGGTAATGATAACCCTATATGCAAAACAGAAAAAGAGACACAGATGTATAGAACAGACTTGTGGACTCTGTGGGAGAAGGCGAGGGTGGGATGTTTCAAGAGAACAGCATCGAAACATGTATATCTAGAGTGAAACAGATCACCAGCCCAGGTTGGATGTATGAGACAAATACTCGGGCCTGGTGCACTGGGAAGACCCAGAGGGATGGGGTGGAGAGGGAGGTGGGAGGGGGGACTGGGATGGGGAATACATGTAAATCCATGGCTAATTCATTTCAATGTATAACAAAAACTACTGTAATGATGTAAAGTAATTAGCCTCCAACTAATAAAAATAAATGGAAAAAAAATAGGCTCTCTATATATGAAAGCAACAAGGATACATGTATATATACATATGATTAATATTTAATAATTTTGATTTTAAAAATATTTATGAAATGTTAGACTATTTCTTTAACAAATGGAATAATTAAATAATCAAGCAATTCTGGGCATAAATGAAAACCATCAATATGAGAACAAGAACACACTACTTATTCAGAGCTTACTATAAAGCAGGAAATCAGACAGTGTCACTTGTATTTGGCAGAGACATGAAGGCAGGTAGGTGAGTGGGAAAGCTTTATGGTGGAGAAAAGGGAAGGCGTCACATGTGCCCCAGCTGGAGGTTGTTAGTCTGGGGAAAATAGAGTCTGGAAAAGTAGAAGTGGAACATTGTATATATTTGCTTAAGGAATCATACGTGGCTTCCTCTCGTTCATCCTAAATTAGGAGTAGGGGAAGAAATTAAGGAAGTTGGCCATTACTGATTAGGTCCTCCCTGTTTTGGACCAGTTGATGCAGAATCTGTGGTTTGGCTTCACCGGCTACTTGCTACAGAGCTGTGGGTGAGAGTTCTGTTTTTGTATATGGTCTGGTCTTTGTCAGTTTGTACATTCAGTGTCTCACAGTAAAAACAAATATAAATGGCCAGTTACTGTTTCGAGTATACTCATAGTTATTGCATTTTAAACAGATAGTAAGACACTTTTAATCTTGATACAAAATTATTGAGGGAGAAAAAAATGATACTGGGTAAATTTTTCAAAATTAAAATGGTATTTTAAAGCAAATTTGAAATATTTCCTACTGTTTTCAAACAGTAATTTTCCTTCTAGTACTATACTCAACAAAACTACTCACAAACCTACACAAAAGTATGCTTAAAAATGATAAAAGGTTTATTTTAGGTAAATTATATTGTGTTCTTTTTTTTCCATTTATTTTTATTAGTTGGAGGCTAATTACTTTACAATATTGTAGTGGTTTTTGCCATACATTGACATGAATCAGCCATGGATTTACATGTATTCCCCATCCCAATCCCCCCTCCCACCTCCCTCTCCACCCGATCCCTCTGGGTCTTCCCAGTGCACCAGCCCCGAGCACTTGTCTCGTGCATCCAACCTGGGCTGGTGATCTGTTTCACCCTAGATAGTATACATGTTTCGATGCTGTTCTCTTGAAACATTCCACCCTCGCCTTCTCCCACAGAGTCCACAAGTCTGTTCTGTACATCTCTGTCTCTTTTTCTGTTTTGCATATAGGGTTATCGTTACCATCTTTCTAAATTCCATATATATGCGTTAGTATACTGTATTGGTCTTTATCTTTCCGGCTTACTTCACTCTGTATAATGGGCTCCAGTTTCATCCATCTCATTAGAACTGATTCAAATGAATTCTTTTTAATGGCTGAGTAATATTCCATGGTGTATATGTACCACAGCTTCCTTATCCATTCGTCTGCTGATGGACATCTAGGTTGCTTCCATGTCCTGGCTATTATAAACAGTGCTGCGATGAACACTGGGGTGCACATGTCTCTTTCAGATCTGGTTTCCTTGGTGTGTATGCCCAGAAGTGGGATTGCTGGGTCATATTGTGTTCTTACCATGATTATTATATAGATTTACAACTAGACAGTTCTTGTATACTTGAAGAAGACATCTCCAAGTCACATTCCTAATAAAAAATAAATTGCAATTTATTTCACAAGTGTGTACATGTGTATAAGTATATTACATTTGCAAGTGTATATTTGTTCACATACACATTTCACTGTTAGTCATGGTTACTTCAGTGAAGACATATACATATACTTTTTGGGAAATTTTATACTTAGTACATGCCGAATTTATAATTAGTAAAAGGAAATCAAGGAAATGCATGAATGAATATGATTAGTTTAAAATATTTTCTTTTTAAATGTATGACAGGAAAGATGAAAAAGAGTTAACTGTGATCCACTTTTTAAAAAAAGCAGTTCTGTAGTAAAAAAGCTGAGCTCTAGTTTGTAAATGAGATCAGTGAATAGAGGCTGTTAAGTAAACTTGTCACAAAGAGGGCTCTTTTCATTTTTCTCTTGGATTAAATGTAGTATATCATCAATCTTATTTTATATTCTGGAGCATCTATTACTATGATATCAGAAAAATGACAGTAATAATTGAGGAATAATAACTCTCGAGTTCAGTTCAGTTATCTGATAATTATGTTGAAAAACACCTTTAAAAACATAACCTTGTTCTGGAGAGTTTCATGTCATTTTTTAAAATGTGTATAGAGAATTCACTAAGAATTGCTTTGTCAGAAATATGGGTTGCTGTTTGACCATCTGGTTTCCATCAGTCTTGATAAATTCAGTTATTATTTGCGTATATTACCTAGATATTGCTTTTAACAATAGCAACCTACAAATTAAAGTACATTACAGAAGATAATTTTGTGGTAATTTGTTTGGAAATATAAACATGCAGTTTGCTAAAAAGGCAAAATAATTTCATCCTTTTCAATATTTATGCCTTATTTTTTTCTCTTTCCTTGCACTAGTGCCCTGGCTAAGACCTCCCTAAAATGTTCAATAGAACTTGTGCTAAGTAGGCATCTTATTCTCATTCCTCATCTCAGGGAGAGGTATTCAGTGTTTCGCTAGGAGGTATAATATTTATTGCAAATTCCTGAGTATTTCTTTTCAATCATAAATGAGTGGTAAATTACATCAAATGGTCTTTCTGTATCTGTTGTGATGCGTTCAGTTCAGTTCCGTCACTCAGTCATGTCCTACTCTTTGCGACTCCATGGACTGCAGCATGCCAGGCCTCTCTGTCCATCACCTACTCCCCGAGCTTGCTCAAACTCATGTCCATTGAGTCAGTGATGCCATTCAACCATCTCATCCTCTGTCATCCTCTTGTCCTCCTGCCTTCAGTCTTTCCCAGCATCAGGGTCTTTTCCAATGAGTCAGATCTTCGCATCAGGTGGCCAAAGTATTGGAGTTTCAGCTTCAGCATCAGTCCTTCCAATGAATATTCAGGACTGATTTCCTTTAGGATTGACTGGTTTGATCTCCTTGCGTCAAAGGGACTCTAAAGAGTCTTCTCCAACACCACAGTTCAAAAGCACCAGTTCTTCGCCACTCAGCTTTCTTTATAGCCCAACTCTCACATCCATACATGACTACTGGAAAAACCATTGCTTTGACTAGATGGACCTTGTCGGCAAAGTAATGCCTCTGCTTTTTAATATGCTGTCTAAGTTTGTCATAGCTTTTCTTACAAGGAGCAAGAGACTTTTGTTTTCATGGCTACAGTCACCATCTGCAGTGACTTTGGAGTCCCCAAAAATAAAGTCTGTCACTGTTTCCATTGTTTCCCCATCTATTTGCCATGAAGTGATGGGACGAGATGCCATGATCTTCATTTTCTGAATGTTGAGTTTTAAGCCAACTTTTTCACTCTCCTCTTTCCCTTTCATCAAGAAGCTCTTTAGTTCCCCTTGGCTTTCTGCCATGAGGGTGGTGTCATCTGCATATCTGAGGTTATTGATATTTCTCCCAGCAACCTTGATTCCAGCTTGTGCTTCATCCAGCCCCACATTTTGCATGATGTACTTGCATATAAGTTAAATAAGCAGGGTGACAATATACAGTCTTGATGTACTCCTTTCCTAATTTGGAACCAGTCTGTTGTTCCATGTCTGGTTCTACCTGTTGCTTCTTGACTTGTATACAGATTTCTCAGGAGGCAGGTCAGGTGGTCTGGTATTCCCATCTGTTTAAGAATTTTCCACAGTTTGTCGTGATCCACATAGTTGAAGGCTTTGCTGTGGTCAATAAAGCAAAAGTAAATGTTTTTCTGAAACTCTCTTGCTTTTCCAATGATCCGATGGATGTTGGCAATTTGATGTCTGGTTCATCTGCCTTTTCTAAATCCAGCATGAACATCTGGAAGTTCTCAGTTCACGTACTGTTGAAGCCTGGCTTGGAGAATTTTGAGCATTACTATGCTAGCATGTGAAATGAGTGCAATTGTGTGGTAATCTGGACATTCTTTGGCATTGCCTTTCTTTGGGATTGGAATGAAACCTGGCCTTTTCCAGTCCTGTGGCCACTGCTGTTTTCCAAATTTGCTGGCATATTGAGTGCAGCACTTTCACAGCATCATCTTTCAGGATTTGAAATAGCTCAACTGGTATTCCATCACTTCCAATACCTTTGTTCGTAGTGATGCTTCCTAAGGCTCACTTGACTTCGCCCTCCAGGATGTCTGGCTCTAGGTGAGTAATCACACCATCATGGTTGTCTGGGTCATGAAGATCTTTTTTGTTTAGATCTTCTGCATATTCTTCCCACCTCTTCTTAGTATCTTTTGTTTCTGTGAGGTCCATGCTGTTTCTGTCCTTTATTGTGCCCATCTTTGCGTGAAATGTTCCCTTGGTATCTCTAATTTTCTTGAAGAGATCTCTAGTCTTTCCCATTCAATTGTTTTCCTCTATTTCTTTGCATTGATCACTGAGGAAGGCTTTCTAATCTCTCCTTGCTATTTTTTGGAACTCTGCATTCAGATGGATATATCTTTCCTTTTCTCCTTTGCCTTTCACTTCTCTTCTCATCTTTTCTTAGCTGTTTGTAAGGCTTCCTCAGACAACCGTTTTGCCTTTTTGCATTTCTTTTCCTTGGGGATGATCTTGATCACGGCTTCCTGTACAATGTCATGAACCTCCATCCATAGTTCTTCAGGAATTTTGTCTATCGGATCTAATCCCTTGAATCTACTTGTCAATTCCAGTGTATAATCGTAAGGGATTTGATTTAGGTCATACCTGAATGGTCTAGTGGTTTTTTCTACTTTCTTCAATTTATGTCTGAATTTGGCAATAAGGAGTTCATGACCTGATCCACAGTCAGCTCCTGGTCTTGTTTTTGCTGACTGTATAGAGCTTCTCCATCTTTGGCTGCAAAGAATATAATCAATCTGATTTCGATATTGACCATCTGGTGAAGTCCATGCATAGAGTCTTCTTTTGTGTTGTTGGAAGAGGGTGTTTGCTATGACCAGTGCATTCTCTTGGCAAAGCTCTGTTAGCCTTTGCCTTGCTTCAGTTTGACCCGCTTCACTATCTGTTGTGATAGTGACATAATTTTTTTCCTTTGTTTTCCATAGTGGTCTGATTTCAAAATGAGAAGAAATCATTCTTAGATGAATTTATTCACGAGCCATTATGGTTGAAATATCTTTGGATTCTGTTTGTAACACCTTAGTTTTACATTTTATTTATTTTTCCTTTTGTCATGAAGCATAAAGACTTGATATTTTTTATGTGTAAGGTCTTTTCAGTTTGGTGAAACTTTATACGGATCTTTTGTGCAAGATCGCTGTTATCTTTCTCAAATACATGGAAAAGATCAGGAATTCAGGCATCAGAGCTTTGAATTCACTTGTAGGAAAGTTCTCAATCCAGGTGCAGTTTATGTAGTAAGTTACAAAATTATTGAGATTTCCCAGTTTACCCATTTGTGAGATGGTGTTTTATTTTTTGTAATTTCATCATTTCATGTAATTCCAAATATATTGGTATAAATTTGATTACAGTATAATGTATGTGTTGCCACGATCCATAACAAAAATCCCCTCTACATTCCTGTTTTTGATAATGTGTGCCTTCTGGTTATCATTGTCAAGGCCTTTATCTTCCTTGTGATTCTCCTCTTCTTCTTCCCCCTGCGCCCCCCAACACTCCCCAATTCTTCTTCACCTATTCCTCTTTTTCCTCTCCCTCCCTCTTCCCTTCCCCTCTTCTTCTATTCCCATCATTTTGATCAGTTTTGCCAGGGTTCATCAATTATTTTCACCATTAAAAAAAAAAAATCCCTTTAGCATTATTGACCAGTTCTTTCAGTTTGATTTATCCATCATAACTTTAAATTTTTTGTTTCTGGCTTTGATTTATATTCCTACTTTATTTTCCAATTTTGTGAAGTATATTATCATATCTTAAATTTTCAGGATTTCCTCCTTTGCATTAATGGTATAGATTTTCCTTTAGGCTCATGTTTTGATGCATCCACACAGTTTTTAATAGCTTCATTGGGGTATAATGGGTGTAAAATATACTGGACAACTTTAAAATAAATAATGGAGGTTTTCAAATATCAATCTATCTAAAACCATCACCACAATTAAGATAATATAAGTAGACATCCCCTCTCACCAAACTTCTTTGTCCACCATTTAATTTCCCCTTTTACTTCCTACTCAAGCGATTCTTCCATTCATATGTTATAAATATTCTTGCACAAGTTTCTGTGTGAACATACACTTTCTCTCTGTTTTTTGGTTAGTTGGTTGAAAAAAAAATCAAAGCAAAGAATGACTGGAACACATGAAAAATATATATTTAGTTTTTTTCTAGAATATGTCAGATGTCTTGCAGTGTGATTGTACTAATTTACATCCTATCAGCAGTATGGGTTGCAATTGCTTTACGTCTTTGACAAAACTTGTTGTGGTTAGTGTATTTAATTGTAGTCCTTCTAATCATCATGCAATAGTATCTCACTGTCACTCTAAATTGCATGAGTGTTAGCTTTGAAAGTCTTAGCTTTTCATCCCAGGCATACTCAGCAAATGGAGAAAATAGATCACATTTATATACCTAATCTGTCCCTTTCCCCATTTTATTTTGAATGTAGTTTTTTTCTGTTTTTTTTTTTTTTTTTAGTTGTGTGTGTGTGTGTGTTTTGTCTGCTGGATTTCCTGTGTGGTATACTGTAAGAGATAATTGGAGGTTCTAGATGATTTTATTTTTGCCTTGGGAGCATTTTCATATTATTTGGATAGTTTGATGATTCTCATCTCAATCAGTAATTCACTCCTTTTGAAGATGTATGTCATGTTTCGTGAGGAATTTTCCATTTCTGGCTCACATTGACACTAAAGATATAGCCCATCAGGGGTGCTAATTCAACTATTGGGTTATTTTCTAGGTCCTGGAGCTTCCCTGATAGCTCAGTTGGTAAAGAATCCACCTGCAATGCAGGAGACCCTGGTTCGATTCCTGAGTCAGGAATATCCACTGGAGAAGGGATAGGCTACCCACTCCAGTATTCTTGGGCTTCCCTTGTGGCTCAGCTGGTAAAGAATCCACCTGCAATTTGGGAGACCTGGATTCGATCCCTGGGTTGGGAAGATCCCATGGAGAAAGGAAAGGCTACCGACTCCAATATTCTGGCCTAGAGAATTCCATGGACTGTATATGGGGTTGCAAAGAGTTGGACACGACTGAGTGACTTTCACTTTCACTTTCTCTGCCAGGGTGGGCCATGAACCCCGTGTCTTCACTGGGCTGGTGAGATTGCTGGGAGCCCTGGTCAGCTGCTTAACTTCTCAACTAAAATTTTCTACTTAGCACCTTAGTTACCACCTCTGAATCAGTAAAAAGCCTGGAGGAAAAAAAGGTACCAAATATAAGTCTCACTCTCTGGGCTTCTCTTCTGAGATCCAGTTTCTTTAAATGCTTGTTTCCTTGGGTTTGTGGTGCCTTTGAATAAGATGTTTCATATCTTCCAGCTTTCTTAATTTTTCTTAGCAAAGATGGTTGGTTGGCAGTGGCTTGTTTTCCATTCATAAAAGCAGATGGTTTCATAATACTGTTCTGTTTTAAATGTGTTTTTGTTTTCAGTTGTTTTTCCTCCTCTAGCCAATTAATACATACTTTATACTGGAAGATAAAATGAATTTTATGGCAATAATCTACTCAAGCAGTGGGGCTTTTCTATCATTTTTTGTGTAACGAGTTCCAATTAAATTTTTTCAGGGATTTCTAAATGTTTCCCAAGTTACCAACATGTGCCAGGTATGGATTCTGTGGTGGAGGTACATTCTTGAGCTATAACCTAGTGAAAAAAATGCAAGTAATTGTGAGTATATTATAGGTGATACGTTGCTGGTAATTTGTTATTCAACAATAGTTATCAGAATGTTACTTATGCTACTTTATGTTATATTCAGTCATTTCTGTAGGGCCTGGCATATGAATCCTCTTCTTACCTTAGACTCCTTCTATTGAGGATTGTACCCCTCTGTGTAAATGTAACTTCACAATACTACAATCCATTTATCCCCCCTTTCTTTTGTTGTCTTTTTGTCATGTATTTTTTTATTTAAATGTTATTTGTTAATTATAACCTATATTTGCATTATAATTTTGGTTAAGGGGTTAGCACATTAAAGTAAATGAACAAATCTTAAAACAGTTTGATAAATTTTACACATGGTCTTTACCATCTATAATTCTACTTACCGTTTTGTTTTGAGTCATTTATCTTTTAATGAAATAATAGAAAAAGTAGCCTTAATATTTCTGCAAATACTTTTCCTTTCAAGACCTCGTCATTCACTCCTTTCTGTGGTTCTCAGTTTCTATCAAATGTCATATGCCCTCCACTGAAGAATTTCTGTGGCTTTATTTAGATTACAGTCGGCCAGTGAGAAATTGTCTCCAGTTTGTTTATGTGGCTATGCCTCAGTTTGAGAGGAGAATTTTGTTGAATGTCGAATTCTGGCTTGAAAGTTTCTTCTTGCAGCATTGGAAAGACTCTGGTGCATTTTCTCTGGTTCTCCATGGGTTCTGTTGAGAAAGTGACCACCATTTAAATAATTGTGCCTGGATTTGTATTAATATGTCTTTATTTTTTGGAAGTTTTTGTTTGATACACACTTGTTCCCAGATATTCCTGATGCTTAATATAAATAGCAAATATGAATGATACTAATATCATATAAAGAGCTTCCCTGGTGGCTCAGTGGTAGAGAATCCACTTCCCAATGCAGGAGATGCGGGTTTGATCCCTGGGTTGGGAAGCCACCAGGAGAAGGAAATGGCAACTCTTTCCAGTTTTCTTGCCTGGGAAATCCCACGGGCAGAGGAGCCTGGCTGGTTACAGCTTGTGGGGTCGCAAAGTGTTGGACATGACTTAGTGACAGAACGACAACAGATATCATTTAAAACTCCAGTAACTACTTTGTCAACTCCAATTTTTCCATTTAAGTAAATGAAAAGTTAACTCGTTGGGTTGAAAAGAGCAATAAAACAAGTCTAAAACAAAAAACAGCTACCATTAAAAATAAAAAAGCCCAATTTTTTCAATTAAAATATGTAAACATGTTGGTGCAAATTATATACAAATTAAAATAACTAAAGCACATTCACAAGCAAAATATCAAAATGTTTGTCATAATTATTGATATGTTGATACTGTTAACATACACAAGATAGTGTACAAGAACAAGTGAAAACTCTTAATGCAAAATAATAAAGCAACATTTGTATTACCTATAGCAAAATATTTTATATACATACTGTAATTGTATAATATACAGTATAATTCTTGGGGAAAAATTATTTTATATGTAGTACATATCAGAATCAATTCACTAACAGGAAATGTATACAATATAAATGAAAGTAATAATTTATGCATATATGTAGGCCTAATATATAATATAGTCATATGTTGTACTAGATTTTAGTATTCAAGTAATTTTGAAATGACAGTCTCTATAATTACAAATGGAATCAGTAAAATACATCAAGGATATACACAAAAATAAGTTTAAATTGGCAATTAACATATTAGATCTGTTCAGTACTTAGTGGAAGTTAGATAACAAGATATCCTTTTTTTATATTGATACCAGATAATGAAAAGAATATGCAATGGTCCTGAGTTTTTAAAATTAATTTGGTATTTTTTTAGCAAAGTTTTAAATTTATTTACCCTTTTATATAGTAATTGTCTTTCTACCACTGTATCTGACAGAGCTTGTTAAACATGTGTATTTATATGGATTTAAAAAGGCAAAACAAAACTATTTTTAAAGTAACTTCTACTCTGTTAAAATGGTGAATCTATGTAATTTTTACACCCAATCAGGTAAATCTTATAAAATTGCAGAAGGTACATCAAAGGTATTACTAATAAAAGAGAAAGCAAATTGTACCTTATTTCATTTCTGTGAAAAAGTATATAAATGTATTACTTATCTAAATATTAGTGTATCTGTTGATAAATACACTGCACTGCTAATCGTGCTTACTTCTGTGAAAGGATATGCATTTCTATTTTGGGTGAAATTTTACACTAATCATATGCCAGAGTGTTTGGTAAAATAAAATTAAAGAAGTAGTCACATGAAGTCATATCAATAATGATTTTTTGAAAGATCCATACTTTATTCTTTTTCTTTTGTAAGGAAATACAGAACAGGTAAGAGCTTATGTTTAAAGCCAAAAATAGGACAGAGTTAGAAAAGAAATAAGAAAATACATAAAGAATTTATATAAAGAAAATAATATAATTTAGTAATAAAACATTTAGAAATAACTCTAATTAGTTGGTGAGATATTTAACCTTGGGGCCATAAGTAAAATTGGCACAGTGAATACTCTAAATTGTTTCATGAGGATTAACTATAGGTATATTGTGGGATTTATCATATATTCAGGGGCCTCTATTACCATGATATCAGAAAAAAATGACAACAATAATCAGATCTATAATGATCCTTAAATTTTATCTGATAAGTATATAGAAAAAAACCTGAAAAATATGACCTTGTCTTGTAGGGTTTTGGGGCCATTTATTATGAGGTGTATAACAAAGTTTAGTAAGAATTGCTATTCTCAGAAAAATGTGTTTAAATTAAATCTATGGAATATGGCAATCTTGCTAAATTCAATTCTAATACCTATAGATTGCTTTTCCATAGCCTGGAAACATGATTGTCCAATCTGTGAATAAAAGTGGTTTCTTTCCTTTCTATTCAATCTTTTTTTGCATGTTCTCTTTTTCTTGCATTTTTTCCTGGCTTTGATCTCCCTGAAGTGTTGACTAGAACTCATGATACTGGGCATTCTTATTTCTTTTACAATCTCAGGGGAAAGTTGTCAGTATTTCACCACTAATTATGATATTTGCTGCAGTTTCCAGAGTTTTTTTTTTTTTAACTATAATTGGATGGTAAATTTTGTCATATAGTTTCTCAGTATCTATGGTGATAGTGACATAATTCTGTCCTTCAATTTGTTAAAGTTTTTTCATTTCAAAATGTTATCTCAATGATAATTCACACTTGAATTCTACCCAATTTGTTCATGGGCTTATATAGTTGAAATATTTGGGGGTTCTATTTGTCAAATGAAAGATTTTTTGTTATTGTTTGATTTTCCTGACAGTAGGCAGTACAGTTTTCTGAGGAATATAAATGTTTGTTTTTACTTTCTTATGATGTTCTTATCATCATGGTATGAAATTTATAAGGTTCACGTGAAACATTGTTGAAAGTGTTTGTACTGCTTCTAGTATATGAAAGAGCTTATATGAGATTTGTGTTATTTCTTTCTTATTATATATCAGGTGCATGACTTCAGGCACCAGGGCTTAGAATTCATTTGTAGGAATTAGTTTTCAGTCAGTGCTTGTGTGTGCTAAGTTGCTTCAGTCATGTCTGGCTCTTTGTAATCCCATGGACCATAGCACGCCAGGCTCCTCTGTCCATGAGATTTTCCTGGCAAGATTACTGGAGTGGGTTGCCATTTCCTACTCCAGGGAATCTTCCTGACGCAGGGATCGAATCCACGTTGTCTCCTGCGTCTCCACATTGCAGGCAGATTCTTTACCACTTAGCTACCGGGGAAGCCCATTTTTCAGTACAGTTCAGTTCAGTCGCTCAGTCGTGTCCAACTCTTTGCGACCCCATGAATCGCAGCATGCCAGGCCTCCCTGTCCAACACAAACTCCAGGAGTTTACTCAGACCTATGCCCATTGAGTCGGTGACGCCATCCAGCCATCTCATCCTCTGTCGTCCCCTTCTCCTCCTGCCCCCAAACACTCCCAGCATCAGGGTCTTTTCCAACGAGTCAGCTCTTCCCAAGAGGTGGCCAGAGTATTGAAGTTTCAGCTTCAGCATCAGTCCTTCCAATGAACACCCAGGACTGATCTCCTTCAGGATGGACTGGTTGGCTCTCCTTGCAGTCCAAGGGACTCTCAAGAATCTTCTCCAACACCATAGTTCAAAGCATCAATTTTTCGGCACTCAGTTTTCTTCACAGTCCAACTCTCACATCCATACATGACCACTGGAAAAACCATAGCCTTGACCAGATGGACCTTTGTTGGCAAAGTAATGTCTCTGCTTTTAAATATGCTATCTAGGTTGGTCATCACTTTCCTTCCAAGGAGTAAGCGTCTTTTAATTTCATGGCTGCAGTCACCATCCACAGTGATTTTGGAGCCCCAAAAAATAAAGTCTGACACTGTTTCCACTGTCTCCCCATCTATTTCCCATGAGGTGATGGGACCAGATGCCATGATCTTAGTTTTCTGAATGTTAAGCTTAAAGCCAACTTTTTACTCTCCTCTTTCACTTTCATCAAGAGGCTTTTTTTTTAGTTCCTTTTCACTTTCTGCCATAAGGGTGGTGTCATCTGCATGTCTGAGGTTATTGATATTTCTCCCAGCAGTCTTGATTCCAGCTTGTGCTTCATCTAGCCCAGCGTTTCTCATGATGTACTCTGCATATAAGTTAAATAAGCAGGGTGACAATATACAGCCTTGACGTACTCCTTTTCTTATTTGGAACCAGTCTGTTGTTCCATGTCCAGTTCTAACTGTTGCTTCCTGACCTGCATACAGATTTCTCAAGAGGCAGGTCAGGTGGTCTGGTATTCCCATCTCTTTCAGAATTTTCCACAGTTTATTGTGGTCCACATAGTCAAAGGCTTTGGCATTGTCAATGAAGCAGAAATAGATGTTTTTCTTGAACTCTCAGTCATAGCTTATTTGTGAAGTACAGAATAATTGAGATTTCTTAAGTTTTCTTGATTTGCTAAGCAATGTTTTCTTGGAACATTCTCATTTTGTGTAATATCACTTATTAGCATAAATTTTCTTATACAACTATGTATGTGTCTCCAGGATATGGTGTGAGGATTTCCTTTATAATGCTGATATTCATTTTATCTTTATTTTTAAATTTGATCAATCTGGTCAGGAGTTTATTAATTATTTTTAACTTTTTATGAAAAATGAACATTTTTAGATATGTTGATTTTCTCTTTGTAATTTTAAAAATACCTCTCTCAGTGATCTTAATTTTATTTTTCATTTCCTTTTGATTGAGTTTCTTTCTGTTTACATTTCTCTGCTCTTTCATGTTCTCTAATTTTTTCCATTAGAGCTTTTAGTTTAATAATCATAGTTATTTTAAATTCCTGGTCTGATAATTCTAAAACCTTTTCCATACCTGAATCTAGTTTTGATGCATTAGATACTGTCTTTTCAAGTTTTTTTTTTCCTCTTCCCTTCAGTATGCCTTGTAATTTTCTGTTGAAAGCCAAATGTGTATTAGGTAAAAAGAATTGAGGTCAGAAGTCCTTTGGTGTAAAATTTTATCTGGCTAAGAGTTAGGCTGTATTTTGTTTGCTGTAGTTGCAGGCATCATATGCTGAAATTTTCCCTGAACCTGTGATAAGATGTCCTTATGTTTGCCTCCTTGCTGTCTTGAGGTTTCCCTAGAGATTTCTTAAATAAGGTCTAAGATATGCAGGTCTTTTCATTGTAATACCCTTGGTACTGGCCCTAGTGATGGGCGTCTGCTTCTGGACTTCTCTTCTAAGCTGTGATTCTCTGTATTTGCCTGTCTTTTCAGCATTTGGGACATCATTTGGCCCTGTTAATAACAGTTCTCTGATGAATTATGAAGAATTGTTTTTTTCAGTTTGTTCAGCTTTTTTCTTGTTTTGAGAAAATGAGAGTGATGACTTTCAAGCTACTTACCTGTCAACTATTAACAAAAACTATTAATCTCTATTGTTTCATTTCTGTACACTTTTGGTATTAGATTAATGCTTTTTAAACAGAATATTGACATTTATTAAATCATAAATTCCCAGATTACATTTTTATTTATTACTTTCAATGCTTCTTTATGACATATAGTTTTATCTTACATTTTATAACAGATTCATTGGAATACAATTAAATTTAAATCAGTTTCATATTTCTAAACAGATACATGTATATTAAATATATGTATATACATACATTTGGGAAACCACCACCTAAAGCAAGATAATGTTCATATCCATCCCTCCACTCAATTTTGTCCTGCAATTTTCCCCCCCTTTTTTATTGCTGTTCAGTTGCTAAATCATGTCTGACTCTTTGTGACCCCATGGACTGCAGCATGCCAGGCCTCCCAGTTCCTAATTATCTCCCAGCATTTGCTCAAGTTCATGTCCGTTGAGTCAGTGATGCTATCCAACCATCTCATCCTCTGCTGCCCCTTTCTGTTTTGCCTTCATTCTTTCCCAGTATCAAGGTCTTTTCTAATGAATTGGCTCTTTCATCAGGTGACCAAAGTATTGGGGCTTTGGATTCAGCATCAGTCCTTCCAATGAATATTCAGGCTTGATTTCTTTTAGAATTGATTGATTTGATCTCTTTGCAGTTCAAAGGACTCTCAAGAGTCTTCTCCAGCACCACAGTTCAAAAGCATCAATTCTTTGGTCCAACTCTCACATCTGTACGTGACTAATGGAAAAAACACAGCTTTGACTATATGGACTGCTATCAGCAAAGAAATGTCTCTTCTTTTTAATATGCTGTCTAGATTTGTCATAGCTTTCCTTGAAAGGAGCAAGTGGCTTTTAATTTCATGTGTGCAGTCATCAGGTGCATTGATTTTGGAGCCTAAGAAAATAAAATCTGTCACTGCTACCACTTTTCCCCCTTCTATATATAATGAAGTGATGGGTCTGGAGCCATGATCTTAGTTTTTTGAAAGTTGAGTTTTAAGCCAGCTTTTTCACTCACCTCTTTCACCCTCATCAAGAGGCTCTTTAATTCCTCTTCAGTTTCTGCCATTAGAGTGGTATTATTGCATATCTGAGGTTGTTGATACTTCTCCCTGCAATCTTAATTCCAGCTTGTGATTCATCTAGTGCGGCATTTTGCTTAATGTATCTGCATGGAAGTTAAATAAGCAAGGTGACAAAATACATCCTTGTCCTACTTTGGTCCCGGTTTTTGTTCCATGTCCAATTCTAACTGTTGCTTCTTGATCTGCGTACAGGTTTCTCAGGAGACAGGTAAGGTGGTCTGGTACTCCAATTTTTTGAGAAATTTTCCACAATTTGTTGTGATCCACACCGTCAAAGACTTTAATGTAGTCAATGAAACAAAAGTTAGATGTTTCCTGATTCTGCCTCAATCCCTTTTTTCCCATAATGTTTACGTTATTTTACAGACCTTTGTAGGAATGTACATTTTTATTTTCTCATGTAAACATCAAGGAATGGCATGTCTGGATCATCTGATATGTGTAAATTTCAGTTATTTTAGAAAATGGCAAAGTACTTTAATCTTAATTGTGCTGTTTTATGCCCTCCTAGTAGTATATGAGAATCACATTTGCTCTGCAATGCTTACTATCGCTTGTTATGATCATTTTTTTTTTTTTTGGTTGTTGCTGTAGCCCTTCTAATAGTTGTGCATTGGTGTCTCAGTGTTACTCCAAATTACATGGGTGTAACAAAGTCATAGTTCTTTCTATCTCAGGAAATACCTGTAAAGGGAGAAAATGGATCATAGGCCTGAAGCAAATCCTTTCCTGTCAAATAATATTTTGCACATATAATTGTTTTTGATTGAGTGCAAGAATTTGTGTAAGAAGTATCATACAAGTAATTGGAGGCTCTGGATGATTTTTTTTTCTTCCTTGGAGCATAGTCATTTACTTCTAAAAGGCAGTGGCAGGAATGGAGTTGGAGGGTTAGAGTGTAGTTCAACTTATCAAGAGAATGAGTCCTTTTGAAGTTGAGTCTCATCTTTTGGGAGGATTGTTCTGTTTCTGGTTCCTATTGACACTTAGGGCATAGCCCCTTGGTAACATCAAATGTACCCTCAGCATGTTTTCCAAGGTTTATTTTCCCTAATGGGTCCTGAGCTCCAAATTGAGCTTTGTATCCTGGTAATACTACTGGAAAGTGATCAGTTGCTTAGTTTCTCAGCTACAAAATTTTACTTAGTATTTTGGGTTCTCAATCTCCTCCTTTGATGTGGGATTCCATGTGGGGAGAAGGGTTATCAAATTTGGTTCTTATCACTAGGACTGCTTTCTTACCTGAAATATTGTCCTTCTTTGAGTTTGGCATAGCTCCAAAAATATCTTTTATACTTTTCCATCTTTCCTAGATGTTTTTCAGTAGAATGTTTGGGCTGAAATGTGTAGTCTGCCATTATTAGAAGGTGATGTCTTTACAAATACTGTTTCTAAAAATGGTTTAGTTTGCAGATGATTTGCCTCATGGCTACTTAACTCAGTATATACATTAAGAATGTAAACAATTTTTAATTACACTCTCTGTCTTGTGATTAGTTCACTTTCACTTGCAAATATAAGAAATAACACAAAGACACCTAATGCACCCTTTCCCCACTTCCAGCCAGTTTTATCATATTACAAAACTATAGTACCATATCTCAGCTAGGATATTGTTGATCCAGTTGAGATAAAATACATTTAAATCACTGCAATGATTTTAGTGTACTTTGTAGGCACACCCATATCTAATTCCTATGGCACTCCCATCCCTCGTTGGAAAAGACCCTAGTGCTGAGAAAGATTGAGGGTAAGGGGAGGAGAAGGGGGCAAAAGAGGATGAGATGATTGGATGGCATCACCAACTCAGTGGACATGAATTTGAGCAAACTCTAGGAGACAGTGAATGACAGGGAAGCTGGCATGCTTCAGTCCATGGGGTAGTAAAAAGCTGGACACAACTGAGTGGCTGAACAACAACAAGAGCCTTTTGATTAGTGGTACTGTTGAGTTCTTCTATATCTTTGCTGTGTAGTTCTATCAATTGTTGAGAGTGTGTTGAGAGTATTCAGCTCTGATCGTAGATTCATCTTTTTTGTTCTTTTAGTTGTGTCAATTTAGCTTCACATATTTTGCAGCTCTGGTATTGGGTCCATACACATTTAGCATTGCCGAATCTTCTTCTTTAGTTGACCATTTGTTCTTATAGAATGTGCCTCTCTGTCTCTGGCAAGTGTCTTTGCTCTGAAGTCTATTTTATATATGTAACCATTTGCTTTCTTTTGGTTATTGTTGGCATGATATATATTTTCCAGTCACTGTATTTTCAATCTATCTGTGTTATTGTATTGGAAATGAGCTTGTTTTGGACAGAAAACACTTGTCATATTTTTTTTCATTTATTTTTAATAGTTGGAGGCTAATTACTTTACAATATTGTAGTGGTTTTTGCCATACATTGACATGAATCAGCCATGGATTTACATGTATTCCCCATCCCGATCCTTCCTCCCACCTCCCTCTCCACCTGATCCCTCTGGGTCTTCCCAGTGCACCAGGCCCGAGCACTTGTCTCATGCATCCAACCTGGGCTGGTGATCTGTTTCACCCTTGATAGTATACTTGTTTCAATGCTGTTCTCTCAGAACATCCCACCCGAGGGCCTTCTCCCACAGAGTCCAAAAGTCTGTTCTGTACATCTCTGTCTCTTTTTCTGTTTTGCATATAGGGTTATCATTACCATCTTTTTAAATTCCATATATATGCGTTAGTATACTGTATTGGTCTTTATCTTTCTGGCTTACTTCACTCTGTATAATGGGCTCCAGTTTCATCCATCTCATTAGAACTGATTCAAATGAATTCTTTTTAATGGCTGAGTAATATTCCATTGCGTATATGTACCACAGCTTCCTTATCCATTCATCTGCTGATGGGCATCTAGGTTGCTTCCATGTCCTGGCAATTATCAACAGTGCTGCGATGAACATTGGGGTACACGTGTCTCTTTCAGATCTGGTTTCCTCGGTGTGTATGCCCAGGAGTGGGATTCCTGGGTCATACATATGGCAGTTCTATTTCCAGTTTTTAAGGAATCTCCACACTGTTCTCCATAGTGGCTGTACTAGTTTGCATTCCCACCAACAGTGTAAGAGGGTTCCCTTTTCTCCACACCCTCTCCAGCATTTATTGCTTGTAGACTTTTGGATAGCAGCCATCCTGACTGGCATGTAATGGTACCTCATTGTGGTTTTGATTTACTTTTCTCTGATAATGAGTGATGTTGAACATCTTTTCATGTGTTTGTTAGCCATCTGTATGTCTTCTTTGGAGAAATGTCTATTTAGTTCTTTGGCCCATCTTTTGATTGGGTCATTTATTTTTCTGGAATTGAGCTGAAGGAGTTGCTTATATATTTTTGAGATTAATCCTATGTCTGTTGCTTCATTTGCTATTATTTTCTCCCATTCTGAAGGCTGTCTTTTCACCTTGCTTATAGTTTCCTTTGTTGTGCAAAAGCTTTTAAGTTTCATTAGGTCCCATTTGTTTATTTTTGTTTTTATTTCCAATATTCTGGGAGGTGGGTCATAGAGGATCCTGCTGTGATTTATGTCGGAGAGTGTTTTGCCTATGTTCTCCTCTAGGAGTTTGATAGTTTCTGGTCTTACACTTAGATCTTTAGTCCATTTTGAGTTTATTTTTGTGTATGGTATTAGAAGGTGTTCTAGTTTCATTCTTTTACAGGTGGTTGACCAGTTTTCCCAGCACCGCTTATTAAAGAGGTTGTCTTGTTTCCATTGTATATCTTTGCCTCCTTTGTCGAAGATAAGGTGTCCATAGGTACTTTGATTTATCTCTGGGCTTTCTATTCTATTCCATTGATCTATATTTCTGTCTTTGTGCTAGTTCCATACTGTCTTGATGACTGTGGCTTTGTAATATAGTCTGAAGTCAGGCAGGTTGATTCTTCCAGTTCCATTCTTCTTTCTCAAGATTACTTTGGCTATTCGAGGTTTTTTGTGTTTCCATACAAATTGTGAAATTATTTGTTCTAGTTCTGTGATAAATACCGTTAGTAGCTTGATAGGGATTGCATTGAACGTATAGATTGTTTTGGGTAGTATATGCACTAGAGAAAAAGGTGAAATTGATTGTTTTGGGTGAAATGTCCTATAGATATCAATTATGTCTAGCTGGACCATTGTGTCATTTAAAGTTTGTGTTTCCTTGTTAGTTTTCTGTTTAGTTGATCTATCCATAGGTGTGAGTGGGGTATTAAAGTCTCCCACTATTATTGTGTTATTGTTAATTTCCCCTTTCATTCTTGTTAGCATTTGTCTTACATATTGCGGTGCTCCTATGTTGGTTGCATATATAGTTATAATTGTTATATCTTCTTCTTGGATTGATCCTTTGATCATTATGTAATCTCCTTCTTTGTCTCTTTTCACAGCCTTTATTTCAAAGTCTATTTTATCTGATATGAGTATTGTGACTCCTGCTTTCTTTTGGTCTCCGTTTGCATGAAATATTTTTTTCCAGCCCTTCACTTTCAGTCTGTATGTGTCCCTTGTTTTGAGGTGGGTCTCTTGTAGACAGCATATATAGGGGTCTTGCTTTTGTATCCATTCAGCCAGTCTTTGTCTTTTGGTTGGGGCATTCAACCCATTTGCATTTGAGGTAATTATTGATAAGAATGATCTCGTTGCCATTTGCTTTGTTGTTTTGGGTTTGCGTTCATACAACCCTTCTGTGTTTCCTGTCTAGAGAAGATCCTTTAGCATTTGTTGAAGAGCTGGTTTGGTGGTGCTGAATTCTGTCAACATTTGCTTGTCTGTAAAGCTTTTGAATTCTCCTTCATATCTGAATGAGATCCTTGCTGGGTACAGTAATCTGGGTTGTAGGTTATTCTCTTTCATTACTTTAAGTATGTCCTGCCATTCCCGTCTGGCCTGAAGAGTTTCTATTGAAAGATCAGCTGTTAACCTTATGAAAATCCCCTTGTGTGTTATTTGTTGTTTCTCCCTTGCTGCTTTTAATATTTGTTGTATTTGATCTTTGTTAATTTGACTAATATGTGTCTTGGGGTATTTTGCCTTGGATTTATCCTGATTGGGACTCTCTGGGTTTCTTGGACTTGGGTGGCTATTTCCTTCCCCATTTTAGGGAAGTTTTCACCTGTTATCTCCTCGAATATTTTCTCATGGGCTTTCTTTTTGTCTTCTTCTTCTGGGACTCCTATGATTCGAATGTTGGGGTTTGAGAGTTGGACTTGTGAAGAAAGCTGAGTGCCAAAAAACTGATGCTTTTGAACTGTGGTGTTGGAGAAGACTCTTGGAGACTCTTGAGACTCTTGAGAGTCCCTTGGACTGCAAGGAGATCCAACCAGTCCATCCTAAAGGAGATCAGTCCTGGGTGTTCATTGGAAGGACTGATGCTGAAGCTGAAACTCTAATACTTTGGCCACCTCTTGGGAAGAGTTGACTCGTTGGAAAAGACCCTGATGCTGGGAGTGTTTGGGGGCAGGAGGAGAAGCGTATGACAGAGGATGAGATGGCTGGATGGCATCACCGACTCGATGGGCATGAGTTTGAGTAAACTCTGGGAGTTGGTGATGGGCAGGGAGGCCTGGAGTGCTGCGATTCATGGGGTAGCAAAGAGTCAGACACGACTGAGCGATTGAACTGAACTGATCTGAACTGACGGGATGCCATCTCTGGGGCCGAGTTTGCCCCTTTCCCCTCCCCCTTGCCTCCTGCCTCCAGCGGGGGATGGGCTGGTCTGCAGCAGGCTAGCTCTTCTCTGGTATTCGTTCAGTCCTTTGTTCTGGGAAAGGGCGGGTAGTGCATCCCACAGTTTACATTGCTATCTCTTATAAGCTCCCTCAGATTGCCCTCAGGGCTTTCAGGCCTGGTCTTTACCCTAAGCAATGCCACTGCCCGCTTCTCTCCGTTCAGCCCCCACTCGCTGGTGGCTGATGCGAGCGTCTGGGGTACTTTTCTGCTGGGAGTTGCTTTTAGGCATGTAATCTGTGGGTTTTATTTTCCGTCCCAGTTAGGTTGCCCTCCGAGATTCGAAAACTTCCCCCAGACCCGCCAGTGAGAGGGTTTCCTGGTGTTTGGAAACTTCCTCTATTAGGACTCCCTTCCAGGGACGGATCTCCATCCCTAACTCTATTGTCTCTCTTTTTACCTTTTATATTTTGTCCTACCTCCTTTTGAAGACAATGGGCTGCTTTTCTGGGTGCCTGATGTCCTCTGCTAGCGATCAGAAGTTGTTTTGTAGAGTTTGCTCAGAGTTCAAGTGATCTTTTGATGTATTTGTGAGGGAGAAAGTGGTCTCCCCGTCCTATTCCTCCGCCATCTTACCTCACTCCCTAGTTGTCATATTTTAAAATTTACTTCTCCAGTGTCTGTCTCCTAATTTACATGTTTATATCATTTTCATTTAATATTATTGTCAGTGTTAGGATTTCAGTGTACTTTCTTTACTTATTATCTCTATTCCTCTTTTCTGCCTTCTGTAGGTATTTGAATAATTTTTAGAATTTAGTTTTTACTTATCTATAGTGCTTTTTAGTGTATGTCTTTGAATCGCTCTTTTAGTAATTGCTGTAAACATTATATACTCTATATATGTGTAAATATAAAAGATACATACTGTATTTACACATATCATTATACCACTTTGAGTTAAGTGGAAAACACATCTTTTATATCATTTATGCTTCCTCATTTATAACAAAGTTGTATCAAATTTTTTCTACATATTTTGAAAATCAGGTCAGAGAGTGTTATAATTTTTGCTTCAATCATCCATTCTAATTTAGAAAACTCAAAAAGAGAAGGAAAGGCTTTTGTATTCTCCCATGTATTTTCTTTCTTATCTTAGTCTTTCTTCTTTTAGATGTTCAAAGATTAATTCTTTTATTATTCCTTTTTATTTATAGAACTTCCTTTAGCCATTCTTTTAGGGTATTTTCCTTTACCACTTTATTGCTACCACCCCATCTCCCTCCACTCTCCTCTTGCATGTGTGCTCAGTCATGTAATCCCATGGACTGCAGTCCGCCAGGCTCCTCTGTCCATGGACTTTTCCAGACAAGAATACTGGAGTGGGTTGCCATTTCCTTCTCCACTGACAACCAATTCTTTTGGTGTTCCTTCATCTGAGAATAGCTTGGTTTCAGCTTTATTCCTAAAGAATGTTTTTGCTGGATATAGTATCATGGGCTGCCAGTTATTTTCTTTCAGCAGTTAAAATTTTTTGTGTCACTTCCATCTGGCCTCTATTGTTTGTGATTAGGAACTTAACCTCATTGAATGTTTTTTTATTCTATAGGCAATGTGTCATTTCTCTCTTTCTGCTTTCATGTTTCTTTCCATTTTTAGTTTTCAGAAGTTTGATTATGATGTGTCTTGGTGTGGATTTCTTCAAGTTTATATTTTTAGGATCTAGCTTCTTGAATCTGTAGGCTCATGTCATTTGACAGATTGCAAAGTTTTCAAGTATTATTGTTCCAAATTCTCTTCCAGCTCAACCTCTATCCTTTTATCAGGGGAGTCCAATGACATGCGTCTTATTATAGACTCACATGTCCCTATGTCTTTATTATTTTTGTTTTTTAATCTGTTTTCTTTCTCTTGTTCTGTTAGGTAATTCCTCTTTTCTTCTTCTTTTTTTCTTTTTTTTTTCTTTTGTCTTTAAGTCCATTGATTATTTCCTCTGACACCACACCAGGAGGGGAAATGTGGAGATACCACCTCAAGTGGGCTTCCTTGGTGGCTCAGATGGTGAAAAATGTGCCTGCATTGCAGGAGACCCAGGTTCAGTCCCTGGGTTGGGAAGATCCCCTGGAGATCAGAAGGGCTACCCACTCCAATATTCTTGCCTGGGAATTCCATGGACAGAGAAGCCTGGTGGGCTAAAGTCCATAAGGTTGCAAAGAGTTGGACACTACTGTGTGACTAATACATACATATATACATACCGCCTCAGATGCCAGGTGATGACGTTCAGATTTCTCCCATAACCCCACTGACTTGAAAGTGGGGAATGTTTTTGGTTACCCCTAATCAAGGTTGGGAGTTCTGTTCCCCCTGTTGTTTGTTGTTCAGATTCCAAGTAGCGTCTGACTCTTTGTGACCCCATGGACTGCAGCACACCAGGCTTCCTTCCCTGTCCTTCACTATCTCACAGAGTTTGCTCAAACTCATATCCATTGAGTCAGTGATACCATCCAACCATCTCATCCTCTGTCCCCTTCTCCTCCTGCCTTCAGTCTTTCCCAGCATCAGTATCTTTTCCTGGTGAAAAGTTGACTTTGCATGAGGTGGCCAAAGTATTGGAGCTTCAGCTTTAGCATCAGTTCTTCCAATGAATATTCAGGGTTGATTTCCTTTAAAAATTGACTGGTTTGATCTCCCTGCTGTCCAAAGGACTCTCAAGAGTCTTCTCCATCACCAGGCCTCCACTAATGCCTCCCTGATAGAAGAAATAGTGTCAGATTACAGGTCCTCAAGTGGACTCCACTGATACCATGCAGAATGACTTCTTTAAAATGGACTCTGGTGAAAGTTATTAATCTCTGCTAAGCCTCCTCTGACATCACTTCAGCTAGGAGAGGAGGGTCATCTTATTAATTCCTAGGGACTGAAAGTCCAGTCTCCCAACATAATCTCCACTGACACTGTGGTGGAGAGGTATGTACCCTTTATGTCCACAAAGTATGAAATTCTTAGTGCCTACTTGGCTTTTTCTGACATCAGGGCATTGGCAGTTTGGGGTGATTAGTTACCTCCTGGTGAATGTGGGAGCCTAAGCTCCCCACAGGGCCTTTGCTTGCATGGGATCTTTCTAAAGTCAGGACCTCCATTTTATCTGTCATGCTGGCTGGAGTAGGGTGCTTATTGTCTTAAAATTTTCTATCTTGTTAGACTGTCCTTTTCCTAAGTTTTTTCTAGAGCTTTTTTTTTTCCTTAGGGAGTCAGGGAGGCACTTTTTTTGGCCTACATCCTTCATTATTTACAGGTTGCTAGATTATTCAGCTTCATGTCTGGTACTTATGGGGCAAGAGCAAAACAAAACAAAATGATAAACAAGAAAAAGGCAAAAACAGAATTCACCATCATGTTGTTCCATGAGTCCTGATGTCTCTAACCAGTCTCACTTCTCTGCATAATTGAGAGTCCTATTATGTTTGTTTTAAATATAACAAATTTTGGCTGTTTTAGTTGTTTCTAAGTGGAGATTCAGAGAAGAGTGTGTATCAGTCTGTATTCTTGGAAACCAAGGTCAAACAATTTTTTTTTTCCCAGTCTTAACAAATAGTGAATTTATTTTCATAATATGTTTAATTTGTTTCAGTCTAATTATTTCTTTTATCCCATGTTTCTTCAGTTCCTAACATGTGCTAAGTGTGGGTCATGTCCTGGAATTACGTTCTTTGGAAGAGCCTATTGAGAAAGTAGACAAGGAGACTGGTGTATTATAGCAGGTAAGTTTAGTGGTGATTTGTTACACAATAATAGTAGCTAGAATATCAATTATATATTTTTGTGTTATATTTAGTGATTTCTCAAGGAATTGTTATTAGACTCTTCATGTTCTACATAGAGCTATTTCATTTCCTATGGTTTATTGGTACCTATAAAACAAAAACCAAATTAAAGGTGAAAAAAATTATCTAATAATTAACTTAAAAGTTTCTGTTGTTTAAAGCACGTAAGAAAAACTGGTTTGGGAAGCTTCCTTTGTGGCCTTTGCTTCCCCTCGATGGGTCTTACAAATGCTAATAAGACGTTTGAATAATTAATGTTAACATGAAAAAACTTGTAAGGAAAGTCTAGCTACTATTTCCAACAAGGTAGAATTTTTTTTTTAATTATCTGAAATGAATAAAGAAATCTTTAGATGGTTATCTAAAGTGGAATAAATAAAATGGACATGTTTGTGTTTAAAACAAGATTTGATATTACTACACTCAGTTCAGTTCAGTTCAGTCACTCAGTCATGTCTGACTCTTGGTGACCCCATGGACTGCAGCACTCCAGGCTTCCCTGTCCATCACCAACTCCCGGAGCTTGCTCAAACTCATGTCCATCCAGTTGGTGATGCCATCCAACCATCTCATCCTCTGTCGTCCTCTTCTGCCTTCAATCTTTCCCAGCATCAGGGTCTTTTCCAATGAGTCAATTCTTCGCATCAGGTGGCCAAAGTATTGGAATTTCACCTTCAGCATCAGCCTTCCAGTGAACATTCAGGACTGATTTCCTTTAGTATTACTATACTGCCTAAGGTTCAATGGGCCAAAAGGGACCCCGTTCCCTACAGGACCCCAATATTAAAAGCCAAACAAGTCTGTTCTATTTACCTTTAGTTTAAGAACAGATATTAGGGATGTCAAATAAAAATATAGTCACAACCTGAAAGTAAAGAGTTATTTTATTTGGTGAGAATATTTAGGACTCCAGGTCTGAGAGACAGCATCTCAGTAGCTCTGAAAAAACTGCTCCAAGGAGGCAGGAGGGGAAGTCAGGCTATATAAGTCTGCAACAAAGGGAGCAGGCAGTCTGAACATCAAAGATGAGGTCAAGTTAAGGAATTTAGCATTTTGAGTATGGGAAGATGTAGGCCTCTGGACTCAATTCATTCCTTTCATATGCACCTCAGCGATCTGGCGTTAATCCTATTTCCTTGTTCACCTTAGGGAGTGACAGGAGGCTGCTTCTTGCATTCCCTCAGCTCCTCCGCAGTCACCCTTTGGGGTGGCAGCAACCACTGGATCACAGTTTTGGGAGCCCTCATTCACATTTGGAGGCCAGAAGTCTCTGATGGCTGTGGCATTTCTTTTTTATTGATATGGCAGGAGATGTTTTCATTTCACAGGGGCTAGAAGAATTTACACTGAGATATCTGACCAGCAATTACTTGGGACAAAAGTTAGACCAAAGGGCTGGACCTCCTTGGCTCAACCCCATTGTGGGGATCCCAGAGCTTTTTATTTAAAAGTAGGTATTAATAAAATGGACAGGGAAAAAAAGAAAAGAAAAACTTCTAAAACTTCCTCTAAGACCATGCTTGTTGACTGCATCCTAATGAAAACTGAAGTTAAAAGTATAAAAGTTGACAAAATTAAGATAAAGTATATAAAATTGGTATTTTAAATAGACTTTATCTAAGATGGTTGCATCTCTTTTGTTTAATTATATTATGGAATAGCAGCTTGCCTCTTGGCTCAGTGGTAAAGAATCTGCCTGCAAGAGACTTGGGTTCAATCTGTATGTTGAGAAGATCCCCTGGAGATGGTAATGGCAATTCACCCCAGTACTCTTGCCTGGGAAATCCCATGGACTGAGGAACCTGGTAGGCTAAAGTCATGGGGTTGCAAAAGAGTTGGACACAATTTAGCGGCTAAACAACAGTAACATAATATACAATACTATTCTGCTTTGGCAAAATGTATTTTATATGCAAAATGATGTATGTAAACTTAATACATATTGGAAGCAGTTAGGTACCATGGTTATAGAGAACAGAATTGCAGCAAGTGTTTACGCTTCTAGCTCTCTGCCAATATGTATGTGTGTGTGTATATATATATATATATATATATATATATTTAGGCTTAATGCATAATAATTTTGGCAATCAAATAATTATGAAAGGATAGAAGAATATTTAAAAGTGGAATTAGTAACATTCATTAAAGGATATATAAACTAAATCGATATAAATGGAAAATTCTTTAAATTAATTTAATTTAATATGATAATATTGTATGTTTTTCTTAACATATCACAAGACAGTCATATGGTGATAATCGTTGAAACTAGAAGATGGATCCATGGGTTGATTGTACTAATCACTCTATTTGTGTACATGTTAGAAAGATTCTATACTAAAAAGTTATAAAAAGTATTGAAAATCTTTTTTATTGAAGTATAGCTGATTTTTGTTCAGTCTATAAGTTGTGTCTTTGCAACCCCACAGACTGTAGCATGCCAAGCTCCTCTGTCCTCCATTATCTCCTGGAGTTTTCTCAAATTCATTTCCATTGAGTCAGTGATGCTACCTAATTCTCTGCCGCCCCCTTGTCCTTTTGCTTTCAATCTTTCCCAGCATCAGGGTCTTTTCCAGTGAGTTGGTTCTTCACATCAGGTGGCCACAGTGTTGGAGTTTCAGCATCAGTCCTTCCAGTGAATATTTAGGGTTGATTTCCTTTAGGATTGACTGGTTTGATTTCCTTGCAGTCCAAGGACTCTCTAGGGCCTTCTCCAGCACCACAATTCAAAAGCATTAATCCTTCAGTGCTCAGCCTTCTTTATGATCCAACCTTCACATGTGTATATCACTACTGGAAAAACTAGAGCTTTGCCAATACAGACCTTTGCTGACAAAGTGATGTCTTTGCTTCTTAATACACTGTCTAGGTTTGTCAGTGCTTTCCTTCCAAGGAGCAAGCATATTTTAATTCCATGGCTACTTTCACTGTCTGTAGTGAGTTTGGAGCCCAAGAAATAAAGTCTGTCACTGCTTCCTCTTTCTCCCCTTCTATTTGCCATGAATTGCTCAGACTGGATGCCACGATCTTAGTATTTTTAAGGTGGAGTTTCAAGCCAGCTCTTTCACTCTCTTCTTTCACCTCATCAAGAGGCTCTTTAGTTCCTCTTCACTTTCTCCCGATAGAATGTTACCATCTCAGATCATCATATCTGAGGTTGTTGATATTTCTCCTGGCAATCTTGCTTCCAGCTTGTGATTCATCCAGCCTGGTGTTTTGTGTCATGTATTCTGCATAGAAGTTAAAGAAGCAGGGTGATAATACACATCCTTGATGTACTTCTTTCCCAATTTGGAACCAGTCAGTTGTTCTACATCCAATTCTAACTGTTGCTTCTTAACCTACATACAGATTTCTCAGGAGACAGGTAAGGTGATCTGTATTACCATCTCTTGAAGAATTTTCCAGTTTGTTGTGATCCACACTGTTGAAGGCCTTAGTGTAGCCAATGAAACAGAAATAGATGTTTTTCTGGAACTCCTTTGCTTTCTCCTTGGTCCAGTGAATGTTGGCAATTTGATCTCCGGTTCCTCTGCTTCCTCAAAACCCAGCTTTTACATCTGGAAGTTCTCAGTTCACATAAAGTTGAACACTAGCTTGAAGGATTTTTAACATAACCTTGCTAGCATGTGATATATAGTAGTTTGAACAATCATTGGCATTACCTTTCTTTGGAATTAGAATAACTGATCTTTACCAGTCCTATGGCCACTGTTGAGTTTTCCAAATTTGCTGACGTATTGAGTGCAGCACTTTAACAGCATCATCTTTTAGGATTTAAAGTAGCTCAGCTGAAGTTGTCACCACCACTAGCTTTTGTATTCTTGCCACCTCTTAATCTCGTCTGCTTCTGTTAGGTTCTTACATTTTCTGTGCTTTATCATGCCTATCCTAACATGATATCTCCAATTTTCTTGAAAAGATCTCTAGTCTTTCTCATTCAATTGTTTTCCTCTATTTCTCTGCATTGCTCCTTTAAGAAGGCCTGCTTATCTCTCTTTGATATTCTCTGGAACTCTGCATTCGGTTGGGTATATCTTTCCCATTCTCCCTTGCCTTTTGTTTCTCTTCTTTCCTCAGCTATTTGTAAAGCCTCCTCAGACAACTGCTTTGGTTTCTTGAATTGCTTTTTCTGTGGGATGGATTTGGTCACTTCCTCCTTTACAACAGTACAAACCTCCGTCCATAGTTCTTCAGGCACTCTGTCCACTGGATCTAATCCCAGATTAGATGGATGAATATATTTGTCACCTCCACTATATAATCGTAAGGGCTTTGATTTAGGTCATACCTGAATGGCCTACTGGTTTTCCCTACTTTCTTCAATTTAAACTTGAATTTTGCAATAAGGAGCTCATGATCCAAGCCACAGTCAGTTCCAGGTCTTGTTTTTGCTGACTGTATAGATCTTCTCTGTCTTCCACTGCAAAGAACATAATCTAATTTTGGTATTGACCATCTGGTGATGTCCATCTGTAGAGTCATTTCTTGGGTTGTTGGAAAAGGGTGTTTGCCATGACCAGTGTGTTCTCTTGACAAAACTCTTTTAACCTTTGCCCTGCTTCATTTTGTGACTTCCCAGGTGGCACTAGTGATAAAGTACCTGCCTACCAATGCAGGAGACATAAGAGACTTGGGTTCAATCCCTGGGTCAGGAAGATCCCTTGAAGAAGGAAATGGCAACCCACTCCAGTATTCTTGCCTGGAGAATTCCATGGACAGAGGAGCCTGGCAGGCTACAGTCCATGGGGTCACAAACAGTTGGACACAACTGAAGTGACTTAGCACAGCACTGCTTCCTTTTGAACTCCAAGGTCAAACTCGCCTGTTATTCTGGGTATCTCTGAGGAAAAAGAAAAACATCTTTTTTGGTGTTAGTTCTAGAAGATGTTGTAGGTCTTCATAGAACTGGTGAACTTCAGCTTCTTCAGCATCAGTGGTTGGTGCATAGCTTTGGATTACTGTGATGTTGAATGGTTTGCCTTGAAAACAAACTGAGGTCATTCTGTCGTTTTTCAACTTGTACCCAAGTAGTGCATTTCACACTCTTCTGTTAGCTATGAGAGCTACTCCATTTCTTCTACGGGATTCTTGCCCACAGTAGTAAATGCATTTGCATCTGAATTAAATTCACCCATTACCTTCCTGCTTGACTTAGTCCAATTTACCTTGATTCATGGACCTAACATTCTTGGTTCCTATGCAATATTGTTTTTTACATCATTAGACTTTACTTTCACCACCAAACACATCCATAGCTGAGCATCGTTTCTGCTTTGACCTAGCTCCTCCATTCTTTGGAGCAATTATTAATTGACCTCTGCTCCTCCCCAATAGCATATTGGATACCTTCTGACTGGGGGGCAGTGGGTGCTCATTTTCTAGCATCGTATGTTTTGCCTTTTCATATTGTCCATGGGGTTCTCATGGCAAGTATACTGGAATGGGTTGCCCTTTCCTTCTCCAGTGGACCACATTTTGTCAGAACTCTTCACTGTGACCTGTCTGCGTGGCATGGCTGATAGCTTCATTGAGTTATGCAAGTCACTTTGCCATGACAAGGCTATGATCCATGAAGTGGATCATTGATTTACAATGTGTTGATTTCAGGTGTAGACCAAAGTATTCAGTTTTTTTTTTCAGATTATACTCTGTTATAAGTGATTACAACAAGATCAGTTCAGTTCAGTCACTTAGTTGTGTCCGACTCTTTGTGACCCCATGGACTGCAGCACGCCAGGCTTCCCTGTCCATCACCAACTCCTGGAGTTTACTCAAACTCATGTCCATTGAGTCGGTGATACCATCCAGCCATCTCATCCTCTGTCGTCCCCTTCTCCTCCTGCCCTCAATCTTTCCCAGCTTCAGGGTCTTTTCCAATGAGTTAGCTCTTTGCATCAGGTGGCCAAAGTATTGGAGTTTCAGCTTCAACATCAGTCCTTCCAATGAACATTCAGGACTGATTTCCTTTAGGATGGACTGGTTGGATTTCCTTGCAGTCCAAGGGATTCTTAAGAGTCTTCTCCTACACCATAGTTCAAAACCATCAATTCTTCGGCACTCATCTTTCTTCATAGTCCAAATTGCACATGACTACTGGGAAAACATACATGTACTACATACATGACTACTTGGAAAACCATAGCCTTGACTAGACAGACCTTTGTTGGCCAAGTAATGTCTCTGCTTTTTAATATGCTGTCTAAGGTTGGTCATAACTTTTCTTCCAAAGAGTAAGCGTCTTTTTATTTCATGGCTTCTGTCACCATCTGCAGTGATTTTGGAGCCCAAAAAATTACAAGATACTGAATATAATTCCCTGTGCTATACAATAAATCCTTGTTGCTTATCTGTTTTATGTATGGTAGTTTTTCTATGTTAATCCCATGCTCCTAATTTGTCCCTCTCTTCCTCCCTCTCCTATTTGGTAACCATAAGTTTGTTTTCTGTTTAGTATATAGATTCATTTGTATTATTTTTAGATTTCTCATATAATTGATATCATAGTATTTTTCTTTCTTTGTCCAACTTGCTTTCCTAAGTATAATATTCTCTGGGCTTTACTGATAGCTCAGTTGGTAAAGAATCCACCTGCAATGTAGCAGACCCCAGTTCGATTCCTGGGTCAGGAAGATCTGCTGGAGAAGGGAAAGGCTACCCACTCCAGTATTCTGGCCTGGAGAATTCCATGGACTATACAGCCCATGGGGTCACAAAGAGTCAGACATGACTGAGTGACTTTCACTTTCACTTTTCATATATATATATATATCTATATATATATATATATTCACACCACATCTTCTTCAACCCAGCTATTGGTGGGAACTTGGGTTGTTTCCATGTCTTGGCTATTATAAATAGTGGTGCCATGGAACATTAAGATGTATGTATCTTTTCAATTAGAGTTATCATTTTTTCTGCATGTATACCCAGGAGTAGGATTGCTGGATCATAGTGTAGCTCTGAGAATCCTCTATACTGTTTTTAGAGTGGCTGCACCAATTTATATTCTCACAAACAGTGTACAAGAATTTCCTTTTCTCTACATGCTTTCCAGCATTTATTTTTGTAGACTTTTTGCTAATGACCATTCTGACCAGTGTGAGGTGATAACTCATTGTGGTTTGATTTGCATTCTCTAAAATTAATATGTTGAGCACCTTTTCATTTGCCACTTGGCCATCTATATGTTTTTGGAAAAATGTCTGTTTAGGTCTTTTGCCTACTTTTTAATTGGATTTGTTGTTGTTATTGTTGTATGAGCTGTTTGTATATTTTGGTTTTTGACCCCTTGTTGGCCACATTGTTTATAAATACTTTGTCCCATTCCATAGGTTGTCTTTTCATCTTGTTGATGGTTTCCTTTGCTGTGCAAAAGCTTATAAGTTTGAATAGGTTCAATTTGTTTATTTTTGCTTTAATTCTTTTGCCTTAGGAGACTGAGCTAAGAAATTGTTGCTACAATTTATGCCCAAGAATGTTTTGTTTATGTTCTCTTCTATGAGTTTTATGGTGTTACTTCTTATAGTTAGGTCTTTAAAACATTTTGAGTTTGTTTTTGTATATGGTGTGAGGAAGTCTTATAATTTCATTGATTTATATATAGCTGTCCAGCTTTCCCATCACCAGCTGTTGAAGATGCTATCTTTTTTCCATTGTATATTCATTGCATCCCGTGTCATAATTTAATTGACTGTAGGTGTGTGCATTTATTTCTGGGCTCTCTGTTCTGTTCCATTGGTCTATGTGTCTTTTTGTGCCACTACCATATTGTTTTGATTACTGTAGCTTTGTAGTATAGTCTGATGTCTGGAAGAATTATGCTTTGAACTTTGTTCTTTTTCCTCGAGATTGCTTTGGCAATTCTGGGCCTTTTATGTTTCCATATAGATTTTAGGCTTATCAGTTCTAGTTCTATGAAAAATGTCTCAGGTGTTTTGACAGGGATGTTATTGAATCTGTAGATTGCTTTGGGTACTATGGCTGTTTTAATAATATGAATGCTGCCAATGCAAGAGGATGGGATATCTTTTCATTTCTTTGAATCATCATCAGTTTTCTTTATCAGTCTTTTATAGTTTTAAGCATATAGGTTTTTCAGCTTTTTGGTTAAGTGTATTCCTAGGTATTTTAATATTTTTTTGACATGGTTTTAAATAGGATTTTTTTTGTACTTTTTCTTTCTGATATTTAATTATTAATATAAAGAAATGTGACAGATTTCTGAATATTAATCTTGTATCCTTCTTCCTTGCTGAAATAATTTATTAGTTCTAATAGTTTTCGTGTGGAGACTTTAGGATTGTCTATACAGACTATCACATCATATGCACATAATGAGTTTTGCCTCTTCCTTTTCAATTTGGATACCTTTTATTTCTTTTTCTTCTCTGGTTTCTGTGACTAAGACTTCTAAGACTGTGTTGAATGGAAGTGGTGAGAATGTGTATCCTTGTCTTGTTAGCTGATTTTAATGGGAAGACTTTCACTGTTGAGTGTTACATTGGCAGTGGGTTTGTTGTAAATGGCTTTTATTGTGTTGAGATATGTTTCTGTTATATCCACTTTTGTGAAAAATTTTATCATGAATGGATGTTGAAATCTGTCAGATGCTTTTTCTACGTCTATTGAGATGATCACGTGTGTTTTGTACTTTCTCTTGCAAATGTGCTGTATCGCATTAATTGATTTGCATATGCTAAACCATCCTTTTGACTCTGGAATAAATCCTGCTTGACCTTGGTGTGTGATTCTTTTTGTGTATTGTTGGATTCTGTTTGCTAATATTTTATGGAAGACTTTTGCATCTATATTCATGAATATAGTAGCCTGTAATTTTCTTTTTCTTTAAGTGGGTTTATCTGGTTTTAGTGTCAGGGTAATGATGGCCTCGTAGAATGAATTTCTGAGTGTTCCAATTTTTTGGACTACTTTGAGGATAGGTGTAAGTTCTTCTTTGTATGTTTGCCAGAATTTCCCAGTGAAGCTAACCACTCCGGGACTTTTGTCTGTAGGGAGTATTTTTTGTTTCATTTCTAGTGATTGGTATGTTTAAAGTATCTGTTTCTTCTTGACTCAGTTTGTCAGAAAAATATTTTGCTGTTGTTGTCAATGTTGATAAGAGATATAAACCTAAGAATCTCCTTCCTTAAAATAGCCTTAGTAGTTTTATATAAGTTTATATAGATTCAATAAAATATTTTAGCGAGTGCTTTTGCTCTTTCTATACTGTGGAAGAAGTTGTACAAGACTGATTTTATTTCTCTCTCAATTATATGGAAAGTTCATTGCTTAGGGTACCAGGTGTGAAAACCATTTGTAAGAAGTTTTATTAGACAAAACTTACTTGATTGGTATTTCCAAACATTTTTGAATATATGTGTATTCCTTCTTGAATTTCATCATTTTGTGTAATTTCAAATGTATTGGAATCAATTTCCTTATAATATTATGTATATGTCCTTAGGATCTGTAGTATTATACTCTCTTTGTTCTGATACTGATAATATGGGTCTACTTTTTTTCTTGATCAGTCTTATCATGAGTTTATATTCTTTTTTAACCATTTTACAAAAATGAACACAAACTTTTGAATTTGTTGATCTTCTCTTTGTAGTTTTTTTCAAACTGTGTTTCCCTGACCTTAATATTATTGTTTAATTTTTATTATTTTTGCTACTAAATTATTGTTTCTTTTGCATTTTCTCATTGTGGATTATCAGCTCTTTAATTTTCCATATTTCCTCTCTTGCATTTAACGATATGCAATATCTTCTAAAGACATATTTATACATCCTACACATTTTATTATAGCTTCACTGAGATATGATTTACTTAAATAACCTGTACATTGAAATATCATGTAAGTTTTGAAATATATATTCCTTTGTGAAATTCTCTCTATAATCAGTAACAGTTAAATATCCCTCCCATGTGTCCATGTTTCCCTCTACATCTTTGTATTTCCTCCCTCAGTCTTGCCCAAGACCTTTCCCCTTTTCCATGAAATAAACATATAAATATATTTGTATGCATATGTAACTTCATTTTTCTTGAAGAAGCTTCAAAGAATGGAATGGCCATATCATATGATTGATGTGTCTTTATGTTATTTTAGAAAATGTCAAAGTGTTTTGCAACATGCTTGTACCATAGTACACAACACCAGCAATGTGAGTCTTGCAGTCATTCTTGTCAATACTTATTATTTTTAGTTGTAGCTCTTTTAATAGGTACGCAGTGGTATCTCAGTCACTCTAAATGGTGTGCATGCATGCTAAGTTGCTTTGGTCGTGTCTGAGTCTTTGTGACCCAATGGTCTGTAGCCTGCTAGCCTACTGTGTCCATGGGGATTCTCCAGGCAAGATTTCTGGAGTGATTTGTCATGCCTCCTCCCAGCTAAATGGTGTACATGTAACAAATTAATTGTTCTTTATTGTTTCCCCAAGCACCCTAGTAAATGGAGGTAATAGATCACAGGCCTGATGTTAATTATTCTATTTCTATTTTACATGTATGGTTGTATTGTAGGCTGGATTTCCTGTATTAAATATAGTGGAGATAACTGGAGTTCAGGTGTGGTTTCTTTTGTTTCTGAGAGGACATTAGCATGAGGGCAGTTCATCCTATAGCAATCAGGAACTGAGAAGTTGGATTGTATCTGGACTTTTATCTTCTGGAATGTCAGATGAATCCCTGGGTTGTTTCCTAGGGCCTCTCCTCCTTTGTGAATCCTCAAGTCCAGTTTGTTTCTCCTGGGTTGATAGAAGCCCTGGGCAGTTGCTTAGCTTCTCACCTCCAACTTTTTGCTCAACATCTTGGCTTCTCAGTCATTTCCTGTGAATCAGCAAAATCGTGGAGGGAGTAGGGGTACCAAATTTGGGTCTCACCACCTAGGCTTATCTTGTAATTCACCTCTTAATTTTTCTTTATAATTTATTTTGCTTAAATATTTTACTGATTCCAATAAATCTTTATTCAGTTCACAGAGCATGTCAAGTACAGGCCAAGTGATATTGGTACTTTATTGACAGACAGCCTGGTGGGAAAAATATGAATAAACAGGAGTATATAGCCACCTGAGTTTGGGGCCAGCATGCTGCTGCTGCTGCTAAGTTGCTTCAGTCGTGTCCGACTCTGTGTGACCCCATAGACGACAGACCACCAGGCTCCCCCGTCCCTAGGATTCTCCAGGCAAGAACATTGGAGTGGGTTTCCTATTTCCTTCTCCAGTGCATGAAAGTGAAAAGTTAAAGTGAAGTTGTTCAGTCATATCCGACTCTTCACAACCCCATGGACTGTAGCCCACCAGGCTCCTCCATCCATGGGATTTTCCAGGCAAGAGTACTGGAGTGGGGTGCCATTGCCTTCTCCATGGGGCCAGCATAGCTTGTCTTAAAAACATGAGTGGTCATCATCAGTCTTTCCCAAGCCCCATGCACCAGGTGGTTGAAGTAATATTACTTGCTTAGAGGGTTATTTCTTGGTGTCATAGGAGCTAGTACTTTTCTTAGCATTTACTACTGATTGTAACTGTACATTTATTTGGGTGACTTTTTTCTTCCATCCTTTTTCCACTGGAATATTAAGGGCTGACACACCTTTAGTGCTTGGGAGGGATATTACAAATGCTTATTTTATGAAAGGAGAGAGACTGGATATAAACTCATGCTACTAAAAATGTGATGAGAATTTTATGTCTTTGTGTTTCCAAGTAATTTTGATCAGACTTGTCATTTATATATGTGCAAATTATATATATTGACTTTATATAGTTTTTCTTTTTAACAAATCATGCAATTCTCAAAAAAAAGAGTCTATTATTAGAGATAAAGTTACGGGTAATTTGTTATGCAGCCATTGTGTACCAGGTTATTGCCCGTGCCATTTTGTATTATATTTAACTGTTTTTCAAAGGATTGGGATATGAATCTTTATCTTATCTTGGTCTACTTTGAATTATGATAGTACTACCCCCATGTAAATATAATTTCACAGCACTACATTTTCATTTAATCCCCTTTCATATATTTTACATAAACAATACTAGTTGCCAGTCTTGATTAGTAAATATATTTTAAAAATCAAGATAAGTTGTCATTTATAGTTATGCCATTTATAGTTATATTTTCCCTCTCTAGTGGTCTTCACTTTTTCCTAGAGTTCTTAATTTCCAGGTGGTGTCTTTTCTTTTAGCCTGAAGAACCTGCTGTGGGCTTATTTACAGTGCAGGTTGTCCAGGATTAAATGGCTTCAAGTTTGATTGTCTAGATGTGTTTCATTTAGTTCTCAGTTTGGAAGGATAATTTTGATGGATATATAATTCTAGGTTTACTGCTTTATTTTTCCTTTCAACATTGGAAAGATGTTCTTTCATATTCTCCGGTCTCTGGGTTTTGTTGCGAAGGCAGCCATCGTTTTAATTATCACTCTTAGCTAGGAAATTTTTCTCTATTTCTCTGGAAATTTTAATTTTAAAAAAATTTTGTATTTTAGCTGTTTAAGTATGGTATACCCATGTCAATTTGTTTTTATTTCACCTGTATTGGTTCTATTGATGTTTGATCTATAATTTGACATATGTGTAAAAACTTGGAATTTTTAACAGCTTTTCTATAAAATATATATTTTTTAATGATCCTTTTCTAGTTGCTCTTCTTAGTGGATTCTGATTAAACATTGGTGATTGAATGTTATCCCACAGGTTGCTGTAAGTCACTCTACTCTGGCTAGGTCAGAACCCCACAGTCTTTGGACAGTGCAAGACCTCTGATCTCTCTGGTCCTCTCGTAGCCTCACACCCACTGTGTGTTAGGCCTTGATGTATCTTGTGCCTATGTGCAGCCCAACCCTTGACCTGTTGTGAGCTCTCACATAGACTTCTGCCCTAGTCCTGTGTATAACTCCCTCATCCACAGTGCTATACCCAGCTTCATTTAGCAGCTCCAGACTCCAATCTCCTTGAGTTTGCTTAAATTCATGTCCATTGAATTGATGATGCTATCTAACCGTCTCATCCTCTACCACGCCCTTCTCCTTTTGCCTTACACTTAGAACCACTTAGGTGTCATCAAAATTACTAGACAGTTCAATGTATTTTGGAAGGGAAGAATAAAATATATAGTAAAAATCAGTTCCCCGGAATAATTTTTTGAAGCACAATGTTTACTTTGTGTGTGATTTAATATCAAAAATTTAAAATATAAATTAGTTGTGATTTGGACCAAAATAGAGCTCAGGTATAACATATATTCAAATTTGAGGAAATGATTCTAATGGTTTTGAATGTGCCTGCCTCCCATTTAAAGGGAGGTACGGTTGTCAATGAATGGTTGCATTTATGGAAATTTACCTTGAGAGAATAGCATTATGTAATGTTCAGGACTAGGTTATAGAAGGGTGACTCCTAGATTCAGTTATGCCATTCTTCTGCATAAACTTGGGAAAATTGCTTCCCTTCTCTGACCTCACTGTATTTTTATCAAACATGTGAGGCAAAACTTAAATGTTTAAATTCTACTGGATTTATATACCTACATACATAGCAAGAACATGAACATCATCCACTATATTCTACAATGCTAGCATTTAAATTTTCAGTAAATTAAACACCCTACCTTTTATATGGGCTTCCCAGGTGGCACTAGTGGTAAAGAACCCACCTGCCAGTGTAGGATATGTAAGAGACACGGGTTCAGTCCCTCGGTTGAGAAGATACCCTGGAGGAGGTTAGGGCAACCTACTCTAGTATTCTTGCCTGGAGAATTCCATGAACAGAGGAACCTAGTGGGCTGCAGTCCATGGGATCACAAAGAGTTGGACATGACTGAACTGACTTAGCACACTCAGGCATACCTTTTATATAAAAAGACCATTTTAAAGCAATCATAAAAATGAAAAAAGTCCCTATGGTTTCAAGATTCATTCTGGAATACTACATTGTAGAAAATCCAGATATTCAAATACAATGGAATCATATAAATTCAAACACTAACGTAAAAGTGTAGTTGTCACAAACCATCAACCTATCTTTAATTTTCCAGTAGAATATCTTCACCAAGATACTGTTCAGCTTCTATTTGAACTGCAGTGGCAGGAAACCACAATTTTCAGAACTGTTTTAACATTGACCAGTAGATTGTTCCTTTATTCTGTTTAACTGGAATCTAACTTCATTTTAATTCTTCCCATAGGCCCCAGTTTTTACTTATGCCTTTACAGAACATGCTGAATTATTGAATATGCTGGGATTTGACTTGCATTCACATTGAATAGGATTGCCTGTGCTTTAGAGTGGGAAGAATTGATCACCTGAAAAAAATGAATCTTCTGTTGAATAAGCTTTGAACACCATTCCAGTTGTTCATATCTTCATTAATTCCTATCAATATAATTTCCCCATAGTTTACTATGTAAAGAACTTGCACAGGTTTCATTAAAATGTTACCTGAGAGTTTGATAATCTTTTGAGTTTATAAATGATATTAATAATTAATTTAATCATCTAATTTGCTGGCATTTGGAATTACAATTTTTATTAATCATGTATCCATCAATCTTGCCAAATTCACTTATTAATTATAATATATAACATATATAGATTGATGTTAGATAGTATAGAAGTACACTTACATGATATGTGAATAATAAGTTTCATTTCTCCAGGCCAGAATACTCGGGTGGGTAGCTGTTCTCTTCTCCAGGGGATCTTCCCAACCCAGGGATCGAACCCAGGTCTCCCACATTGCAGGCAGATCCTTTACCATCTGAGCCACCAGGGAAGCCCAAGAATACTAGAGCAGGTAGCCTATCCCTTCTCCAGGGGATTTTCCCAACCCAGAGATCGAACCGGCATCTCCTGCATTGCAGATGGATTCTTTACCAGCTGAGCTATCCAGGAAGCCCCAAAGTTCTACCTGGGAGTCTGATAGTCTTTGAGTTTGTAAATGACATTTCTAATTAATTTAATCATCTAATTTGTTGCTGGCATTTGAAATTACAGTTTTTATTAATCATGTATCCATCAATCTTGCCAAATCCACTCGTTAATTCTTATATATAATATATAGATGTTAGAGACTATAGAAATATACTCACACAATATGTGAATAATAAGTTTCATTTTTTCCTTTCTCATCTTTATGTCTTTTATTATTCATGTATTATTGCCCTATATAAATACTGAATTGAAATGGTTATAGGAATCCTTTTTCATTCCTCATCTCAGGAGAAGATTTAAATATTTCAGCACTTATTATGAAATTAGCTGCAATTTTATGATTTTTTAATAATCTTAGTGGGTGATAAGTTATGTATTTTTCTGCATTTGTTATAATATTGGCACTATTTTGTTCCTTTGTTTTATTGAAGTGATTTGACTTCAAAGTGTTAATTCAATAAGAATTCTTGGTTAAAACCAAATCTGTTCATTCTGTACCAGACTTGCTCTGTCTTTAGATCCAGTTTGTTAAATATACTGAATTTTGTTGGCTTGTCTGCTCTTTCAAGTCTATAATATCTTGTGTAAGAAGTGTCATTTCTTTATCAATTGTAGGAGAAAATTCACAAAGTCAGTCACTAGCACATGTGATTTACTTATAGAAGATTTTTCATTACAGTTGCAATTTATTTAATAAACATATAAACATTTCTAAGTTATTTTTGGTTGATTTGGTTTTACTTGGAGCTTTACATTTCATATAGTTTTAAATTTATTAGCATGAAATCACTTATATTATGTGTTTCTCAATTCTGTAATGATGACATTTCTCATATAAATAATGTGTTTCTTCCATTCTTGATGAATGAATCCTTATTATGATTACATAATTAAGTGGCTTTATAGCTTATAAAGGAGTCATCCTCCTTTCCTGGAAATCTAGTTTCTTTGGCATTAATTTGCCCATCCCAGTTTTCTTATTTCTTACCAAATTTGCATGGTATATAATTTTCTGCATTATTGCTTTCAACCCTACAGTACCTTTCATGTTAAATTGCTTGCTTTTCATATAAATAGCATATACAATAACTGGGACATTTTTTTCCTTGTCTGAAAAACTTTGCATTTTAATTGGAATGTTTATACTTTTAAAGAGTTAATGTTTTACTAATATAGCCTGACTTATAATTGTCTCTCTTTTCCTCCTTTTTCTGTTTTATCTATCTCTTTTTATTTTTGTGCTTACGTAGGTATTTATTAGATGATTTTTGTTATTCATTTTAAAGTCCTCTCGGATTTTTATCTGTGGCAATTTAAAAAGATGCCTACATTAAAAACAAAGGAAAACAAAACAAGCCCACATATTTTTTGACATTCCCTTGCTTCAAGTGTGTTATTGGGACCCCATGGACTGTAGCCTGCCAGGCTTTTCTGTCCATGAAATTCCCCAGGCGAGAACACTGGAATGGGTAGCCATTCCCTTCTCTAGGTGATCTTTCCCGACCCAGGGATCAAACTCAGGTCTCCTGCTTTAAAGGTGGATTCTTTGCCGTCTGAACCACCAGGGAAGACCCTTGCTTCAGGAGATAGCCCCTTACTGGGCCAACTGTAGTGACTCTCTCCTAACCAATAAAATGCAGCAGGTCTGTTGCTGCATAAATTCCCTTTAGTTCAGTTCAGTCGCTCAGTCGTGTCCGACTGTTTGTGACCCTATGGACTGCAGCACAACAGGCTTCCCTGTCCATTACCAACTCCCGGAGCTTGCTCAAACTCAAGACCATCAAGTCGGTGATGCCATCCAACCATCTCATCCTCTGTCGTCCCCTTCTTTCCCAGCATCAGGGTCTTCTCCAGTGAGTCAGTTGTTTGCATCAGGTGGCCAAAGTATTGCAGTTTCAGCTTCAGCATCAGTCCTTCCAATGAATATTCAGGACTGATTTCCTTTAGTAATTTAGCCACATAATTTATGCAGGTAACTTAGCTGCATAAATTACTGGGCTGGAATTCCAACCAACTGCCGTTACCAATGGAGAAGGCAATGGCACCCCACTCCAGTACTCTTGCCTGGAAAATCCCATGGATGGAGGAGCCTGGTGGGCTACAGTCCATGGGTTCGCGAAGAGTCGGACATGACTGAACAACTTCACATTCACTTTTCACTTTCATGCACTGGAGAAGGAAATGGCAACCCAGTCCAGTGTTCTTGCCTGGAGAATCCCAGGGACGGGGGAGCCTCGTGGGCTTCCGTCTATGGGGTCGCACAGAGTCGGACACGAGTGACGCAACTTAGCAGCAACAGCAGCCATTACCAACTACTGCCACTGGAGAGCGCCATCTTGGCTCGCTAAGCCAGTTTTTGCTTCCTGCCGGTAATTCGGTTTCTACTACATGGCGCTCGCGGTGTGAATTAAAGTTTGTCAAGCAGTAAATTGTCTCGGTTTGTTTATGTGGCTGTGTCTTACTTAACTCTCAGTCTGGAAGGATAATGTTGATGGTTGTAGAATTCAGGGGTGACGGTTTTATTTTTTCTTTCAGCTTTGGAAGAACCTCCGTTTTCACTGATTCTCCGTGGACTCTGCTGAGAAGGCAGCGGCCATCTTTGAAATCGTTGTTCCAGGCTAGGTAATGTATTTTTATTTTTCAGATGTTTTCAATTGGTATACATTTGTTCACTTCACTGATACTCTTTATATTTCATATGTGAAGTAAAAATGAAGTCGCTCAGTCACGTCTGACTCTCTGCTACCCCATGGACTATCGCCTACCAGATTCCTCCATCCGTGGGATTTTCCAGGCAAGAATACTGGAGTGGGTTCCATTTCCTTCTACATTGTATTTCTTGTTTTTTTTTTTTTTTTTGTTCAAAAGCATTTATTGTGATGTGGACCTCGCCACGCCAGACTCAGGGAGGAACACAAGAGTGGACAGAGGCAGGGGTGACAGCCCACGCGCTCCGGCAGGGACCCTCCCGTCCTCCAGCCTCGCCCCCACCAGGAGCGGTGGGCGGACGGGGAGGCCTGCACACGGGTGCCTGGAGGGACGGGGCGCTCGCGTCTGACCTGGGAACACGGAGGAGCTGGAGGCCAGAGGGAAACGGCAGTGAGACGGGCGGCTCTGAAACCGAAGGGCGGACTCCAGGCGTAAAACCAGATGCAAGGGCCTCCAGCTCCGAGCTACATTGTATTTCATATAGACACTTAATATATAGCTTAAAAATAAAATATTTAAAAAACATCAGTACCAAAGAGTCAGACACGACTGAGCGACTTCATATTGTCAATCCAGATTATTCAGTTTATCTAAATAAAAATAGAACTATTTGATTGATAGTAGCAACAAAAGGCAACAAAAGCAAAAGAAAGTCTCCCAAGGGGGAGGGAATAATTTTTATTTCTTATTAAATATATATCTCAAAATTATATACAAAAGAGAATAAGCATATTCCACAAAATGCCTAATTGTTTTTATAGTTGTTGATCTGTTTCTAATGACATGCATGAAAAAATAAATATGTAAGACAAAATTAACATATAAAGAATAGTGAAGTGACGCTTATATTACCTACTGCAAGATACTTGCTTTGGCAAATCATATTCTATTTCTGAAACTATTTATATAAATGCAACACATGTAGAAATTGATTCAGTAACAGGTATTGTATGGAACAAAAGGGAAAGTAATAAGAATAAATATAATCTTAATATATAAAAGTATTTCAAATAATTATAAAATGATAAACTAAGTTGGAATTGTAAACTACAGGAAGCATTTTAAACAAAAGTAAGCATAAATTTTCAGTATCTATTGAAATGTTTGCTAATTAGTGTAAAATAAATAACAGGATATTCCTTATCTTGGTGCTAAATGGTACTGGGCTTTTGGCAATTAATTTGTTACTTTTAGAAACTTCTCTTTTAAGGAGAAGCCTGGTAGGCTGTATAGTCCATGGGGTCGCAAAGAGTCAGACACGACTGAGCGACTTCACTATCTATCACTATCTAGCTTTGTATTTTAAGACTGTATCCAACTTGAAATGCTGCTGCTGCTAAGTCACTTCAGTCGTGTCCAACCCTGTGAGACCTGATAGATAGCAGCCCACCAGGCTCCTCTGTCCCTGGCATTCTCCAGGCGAGAACACTGGAATGGGTAGCCATTCCCTTCTCTAGGTGATCTTTCCCGACCCAGGGATCAAACTCAGGTCTCCTGCTTTAAAGGTGGATTCTTTGCCGTCTGAACCACCAGGGAAGACCCTTGCTTCAGGAGATAGCCCCTTACTGGGCCAACTGTAGTGACTCTCTCCTAACCAATAAAATGCAGCAGGTCTGTTGCTGCATAAATTCCCTTTAGTTCAGTTCAGTCGCTCAGTCGTGTCCGACTGTTTGTGACCCTATGGACTGCAGCACAACAGGCTTCCCTGTCCATTACCAACTCCCGGAGCTTGCTCAAACTCAAGTCCATCAAGTCGGTGATGCCATCCAACCATCTCATCCTCTGTCGTCCCCTTCTTTCCCAGCATCAGGGTCTTCTCCAGTGAGTCAGTTGTTTGCATCAGGTGGCCAAAGTATTGCAGTTTCAGCTTCAGCATCAGTCTTTCCAATGAATATTCAGGACTGATTTCCTTTAGTAAATTTAGCCACATAATTTATGCAGGTAACTTAGCTGCATAAATTACTGGGCTGGAATTCCAACCAACTGCCGTTACCAATGGAGAAGGCAATGGCACCCCACTCCAGTACTCTTGCCTGGAAAATCCCATGGATGGAGGAGCCTGGTGGGCTACAGTCCATGGGTTCGCGAAGAGTCGGACATGACTGAACAACTTCACATTCACTTTTCACTTTCATGCACTGGAGAAGGAAATGGCAACCCAGTCCAGTGTTCTTGCCTGGAGAATCCCAGGGACGGGGGAGCCTCGTGGGCTTCCGTCTATGGGGTCGCACAGAGTCGGACACGAGTGACGCAACTTAGCAGCAACAGCAGCCATTACCAACTACTGCCACTGGAGAGCGCCATCTTGGCTCGCTAAGCCAGTTTTTGCTTCCTGCCGGTAATTCGGTTTCTACTACATGGCGCTCGCGGTGTGAATTAAAGTTTGTCAAGCAGTAAATTGTCTCAGGTTTGTTTATGTGGCTGTGTCTTACTTAACTCTCAGTCTGGAAGGATAATGTTGATGGTTGTAGAATTCAGGGGTGACGGTTTTATTTTTTCTTTCAGCTTTGGAAGAACCTCCGTTTTCACTGATTCTCCGTGGATTCTGCTGAGAAGGCAGCGGCCATCTTTGAAATCGTTGTTCCAGGCTAGGTAATGTATTTTTATTTTTCAGATGTTTTCAATTGGTATACATTTGTTCACTTCACTGATACTCTTTATATTTCATATGTGAAGTAAAAATGAAGTCGCTCAGTCACGTCTGACTCTCTGCTACCCCATGGACTATCGCCTACCAGATTCCTCCATCCGTGGGATTTTCCAGGCAAGAATACTGGAGTGGGTTGCCATTTCCTTCTACATTGTATTTCATATAGACACTTAATATGTAGCTTAAAAATAAAATATTTAAAAAACATCAGTACCAAAGAGTCAGACACGACTGAGCAACTTCATATTGTCAATCCAGATTATTCAGTTTATCTAATTAAAAATAGAACTATTTGATTGATAGTAGCAACAAAAGGTAACAAAAGCAAAAGAAAGTCTCCTAAGGGGGAGGGAATAATTTTTATTTCTTATTAAATATATATTTCAAAATTATATACAAAAGAGAATAAGCATATTCCACAAAATGCCTAATTGTTTTTATAGTTGTTGATCTGTTTCTAATGACATGCATGAAAAAATAAATATGTAAGACAAAATTAACATATAAAGAATAGTGAAGTGACGCTTATATTACCTACTGCAAGATACTTGCTTTGGCAAATCATATTCTGTTTCTGAAACTATTTATATAAATGCAACACATGTAGAAATTGATTCAGTAACAGGTATTGTATGGAACAAAAGGGAAAGTAATAAGAATATAATCTTAATATATAAAAATATTTGTAATAATTATAAAATGATAAACTAAATTGGAATTGTAAACTACAGGAAGCATTTTAAACAAAAGTAAGCATAAATTTTCAGTATCTATTGAAATGTTTGCTAATTAGGGTAAAATAAATAACAAGATATTCCTTATCTTGGTGCTAAATGGTACTGGGCTTTTGGCAATTAATTTGTTACTTTTAGAAACTTCTCTTTTAAGGAGAAGCCTGGTAGGCTGTATAGTCCATGGGGTCGCAAAGAGTCAGACACACTGAGCGACTTCACTATCTATCACTATCTAGCTTTGTATTTTAAGACTGTATCCAACTTGAAATGCTGCTGCTGCTAAGTCACTTCAGTTGTGTCCAACCCTGTGAGACCCGATAGATAGCAGCCCACCAGGCTCCTCTGTCCCTGGCATTCTCCAGGCACGAATACTGGCGTGAGTTGCCATTCCCTTCTCCAGTGCATGAGAGTGAAAAGTGAAAATGAGGTCGCTAAGTCGTGTCTGACTCTTCACGACCCCAGGAACTGCAGCCTACCAGGCTCCTCCTTCCATGAGATTTTCCAGGCAAGAGTACCCTAGTGGGTTGCCATTTCTTTCTCTGCCAACTTGAAATATATGGTTACAAAATTGGCAGAAGAGATATTTTTTAAATAAAATAAATTGTGTTCATTTTATGGTTTTTATATAACTATGCAACTAGTCAGATTTCCTGTACTTACAGATGATATCTCTATGACTTATTTCTAACAACATAAAAGCAAATTAGAATTTCACTTGTGTGCCACACATATATAAATATATTCTTTATGTAAATGCATATTTACATGAATATGATTCATACACTATTGATACTCATGGTTAATTCTGAGGGAAAATATGCATCTGTACTTTTTGAAAATTTTACACTCAGCATATGCTGAATTTGCAAATAGTAAAAACATTTTAGTGATATGATGGCATATCACTAGTGATTGTTTTTTGAACATCTACTCTTTACTAGTGGCCCTAAGTAAAATTATCTCAAATAATACACTTTTTATTGTTCTCCTTGGATTAAATGTCATGTGTATTCTAAAGTTTATGGGAGATCTCTATTACCATGATGTCAGAAAAAATAATGTCATTATTCAGAGGTATAGTAACTCTCACAGTTTAAATGAAAAGTATATTGAAGAGTCTTAAAAATAAATTCTTATCTTGTGGAGTTTTTGTTCCATTTCTTGTGATGTATATGAAAAGTTTATTAAAAATTGCTGTTCTTAGGAAAATGTGTTTAAGTTGACTTGTATGGTATTCATCAGTCTTGATAAATTTGCTTGTTGAATGTATCACCTGCAGATTGCTTTTAGGTAGCCTGGAAACATAATTATGTGATCTGTGAATAAAAGCAGGTTCATTTCATTTTGTTTTCAATCTCTATGCTTCCCCCTCCTTCTTTTTCTTTCATTATTGCCTAAATTGCCCCTAAAATGTTGAATAGAAGTGGTGATAATATACATTCTTGCCTCTGTTTTTATCTTAAGAACTTTTTGAGTATATTATTGCTAATTATATGTGTTGCAAAATAATAAGTAGATGGTTAATTGTATCAAATAGTTTATCTTTGTGAACTATTATGGTGACATGATTTTGTTCTTTTGTCAAGATTGTTTGGATTCTTATTGGTTTCACATTTTCGAATCGTTCTTGTATTAAGCCCAATTTATTCCTGGTATACTATATAGTTGAATTATCTTTGGGTTCTGTTTGTCCAACATAAGGTTTTCATTTATTTCTTAGTGTTTGTCATAAGGCAAAAAGAAAAAGCCTTGATTTTCTCTTTGTATAATGATTATTATCAATTTAGTGTCTAGTTTATAGGATTCTCTTAACAGTTTGGTCAGAGTTTTTACTGTTTCTTATGGGAGAGGTTGTTTAAGACTGGTGTCATTTCTCTGTTGATATTCCTACTTTCCCATGCTATGGATATTCTTGTTTGAGTTTTTGTATGGATGTAAAATTTCATCTTTATTTAATCAGGCAAGGATTGGAATGATTGGATCATATGAAATGAATTTTAAAGTTGGTTTAGAATATGTGAAAATGCTTTGCAACATGATTGTACCATTTTACATCTTAAGCACAGTCTGAAGGTCATAGTTGCTTTGCATTCTTGCCAGCCCTTGTAATGGTCAGTGTTTTTAATTGGTGTGCAGTGGTATCTCTGGATAGCAGTAAATTGTGTGGGTATGCACAAAGTATCATTTTTTCTTTGCTAGATAATCCCTATAAATGGAGAAAATGGATCACAGGCCTGATGCTAGTCCTTTCCTTTCCCTTTGTCCTTTTTGTGTGTGTGGTTATTTGTTATTACATGCTAGATTTTCTGTATGAAATACTATTGAAGTAATTAGAGACTCTGAATGATTTTTTTGCTTTTGTTGTTGTGGGCTAGCATGAGGCCAATTCATCTCATGGCAATGAGGGAATTAGTCCTTTGGAAGTTGGATCTCAGGTTTTGTGAGGCATTTTCTAGCCTCTTAGGGATGTTAAATTGACCCCTGGTTGTCATCCAAATCCTTTCTCCTTCGTGCTCCTTCAGCTCCAGCTTGCCCCTTGAGCTGGGGAGACTGCTGGCAAGCCCTGTTCAGCTGCTTGCTTTCTGAATTAAAACTCCCAGTTTAGCCTCTTGACTTCTCAGTCACCCTCTTTGAATAAGTTCACCTTGAGAGGAGAAGAGATACCAACTTTGGGTCTCACTACTTGGATTTCTCTTCTGAGATCTTGTCTTTTTAAATGCTTAGCCTCCTTGGATTTGTAGTGCTTTCAAGTGTCTTTAGTATTTTCCAGCTTTCCTGGTTGTTCTCAGCAGAATAGTTGGGCTAGTGAAGTTGCTTAGTCATTACTGAAAGCAGACACCTTTCAGTGTGTGTATATAGTCTTCAGTGTGTGCGTATACTCTTTTTGGAATAAATTTTTATAGTTGTTTTTCCTCCTATACCTTATTAATCAAATCTTTATGTCAGTTAGAGGAAAAACTTATTTTAAGACAAATAAACTGCCAAAGTATAGATCTTTTTTGATCTCACTTGCTTAATGTGCTCTAAATTTTTTCATTGATTGCCTAAATGTTTTTTTAGTTCTCTACAAGGGCCAGATATAGATTATGTGGTGAAGTTATGTGATTTCACTAGGTATAATCTAGTGGAAAACAAGTAAATTTGGATTATATTATAGAAGATAAGTTTTGTGGTAATTATTTAAGCTATAGTAGTAAGTCAAATGTTACCTATACTTCTTTGTATTATGGTTACTTGCTAGTCTAGAATTTGGCATATAAAGCTTTTATTGTCTTGGCCTACTTAGAATTAAGAAGGTAGCAATTTATGCCAGTACAAGATTACAAGAGGAAAATTTCCCTATTTCCCCTATTATTGGTTTTTTTTTCACATTTTATTTGAATATTTTATTTAAAATATTGTTGGTTATTAATTTTTTCCTTTAATTTTCTTAAATGAGATAATTTTATATTCAGTTAAATATACAAATCTTGAGCTTCCATTGCAGTGAATTTTGCAAGTTGTATATTTTGTGTACAAAATGTTGTTTTACATTTTTACTTAAAATCAGTTCTCTTTCTGATTTCCAATTTGAATTATTCTTTAGTATATTGTTTATGTGGTTCAGAGTGGTTTAATTTTCATTTATTTTTAAAATGTCCAAATTTCTATTGGTTGTTTTTTTCTAACAGCTTTATTAAGGTGTAATTTATATACAAAAAACTGCACATATTTAATGTGTACAGTGGGCTTGAAGATATGCATGTACCCATGAAACCATCACCACAATTAAGCAGCCATAAATTAATTAACAACCATTAATTAATTAAGCACAATTAATAAACAGCCATTTAATTTCAGTCCATTGTGTCAGAGAGTGTACTTGGCTTTATTTCAGTCCTTTTAAAACTACTGAAGTTTGTTCTATGATCTAGTATATAGTCCTCACTGGAAATGTTCCATTTGTAGATGCAAAGAATGTGTATTCTGCAATTGTTGGATGAATCTTCTACGTCTAGCTGTTTGTGGTGTTGTCCATGTCTTGTATTACTTGTTGATTTTTTTCTTTGATTTTTTTCTCCAGTTATTCTGTTCACTATTCAAAGAAAAGTATTGAAATCTCTTACTAATTATGGTTGAAGTATCTATTTTTCTTCTCAGTTTTGTCAGTTTTTTGCTTGAAGTATTTTGGGACTCTACTTAGGAGTACATCTGTTAACAATTTTTCTTTGTGATTGACTCTGTTATCATTATCTAGTAACAGTTTTGTCTTCTTTTGTCTGATATTAACATAGCCACTCCAGCTCTCTTATGGTTGGTCTTTGTATGGCATGCTTTTTTATTCTTTTACTTTTAACATGTTTACAACTTTGCATCTAATGTATGTCCTATATAGACAATATATAGATGCATTTCATTTTCTTATTTAGCCTGTAATATTTTCCTTTACTTAGATCACTTAATCCTTTCACATTTAATATTATTATTGGTATGGTTTTTATTTATGTCAACATTTTTTTCTATATGGCTCATGACTGTTTCTCCCTGTTTCTCACTAATTTCCTTTTATTAATTAGAACTTTTGTGTAACATTTTAATTTCTTTAACAATTTTAAACATATTTTGTGGTTATCATCTTAGTACTTTCTTATTAAGATAATATAAGTCTTAAGTTATTAGAATCTACTTCCTATTTACACAAAATTTCAGTATAGTATGGAACATTTATTCTTATAACTCCCTCATTTTTGTGCTATTATTATATATATTATGTTTATATGTGTTACATACCCAGCAATGCAGTTATATAATGTAGTAATTGTTTTATATAATCTTACTTCTGTTGAAAAAGTTAGAGGAAAGGAGAAAAAATTATATTTATAGATTTTATTTTATATTAAAATTTTTATGTACTAGGCCTGAATCTTTTCACTTCTTCCTGTGAATTTGTGTTGCCATTTGTTTTTTATTTCTTTATTCCAATATAGATTCATTCAGAGCTCCCACTTTTGTGTTCTTATTATCAAATATATCACATTTGTGTGTTACATGACTAAAATACAGTTTTATAGATTATTACATTGTGCAGTTGTCTCAATAAGCTATGATGAGAAAGGAAGATCATTAATTATACTTTGTATTGTCATTACCTACATATTTATTTGTACTGGAGATTTTCATTCTTCCACATGGATTTTGTCTACTGCAACTCTTTCATGTTGCAAAATTTCCTTTAGAATTTCTCATATTGCAGGATTTGTAACAAGTTTTATTTGTGTGTCTCTAGTCTTTGTTGTTAAAAAAAAAATAGACATCTTAAATAATATAGTGTAGGAAATCTGGATACTGATTCTACCACCTGGCTTGTTGTTTGTTTGGTGATAAGGCTGCACTAATATGAATTCTATTTCCACTGCAGTGTGCATCTTCTGATATATTTGCTCATGTTTTCCCCAATCTTTTTAATCTTTTAGCATGATTTCTTAGGGGTCCTTCCCCAGTTGGTATAAGGTACTTGTTGGTCAGATGTTGTGTACTTAAGACTCTGAACCGAAAAGATGTGGCTTAGAAACTGTTTTCATGATTCTGATGTTAAAATTGTATCTTTTCTTTCATCATTGGAAAGAGTCAGCTCCATTTTTCTGGTTGTCTACAATCCTGTTGAGAAGATAGCCATAATTTAAAATATTGTTCATGGATTAGTAGCATATATTTATTTCTCAGAAGTTTTTGGTAGGCATACATTGGTTCACTTCAGTAATATTATTTATATTTGATACAGATGCTTAAAAATAGATGCTTTGATATAGGTGCAAACATAATGCTTACTAATAGAAATAAACATTCAATAGATTTTATGTCAAAAACTTCAGTAGGTTTTATGTCAATCCAAATTATTCCATTTGTGTAAATGATAATTTACTTGACACTGGCAAAAGCAAAAATATAGCTGTTTATATGAAATAACAAAAGCTCCAAATAAAACTTTTTTCATATTAAATTTGTAAAACTATCTGTACGTATTTTACACAAATTAAAGCACATTCCAAGCAAAATGCCAAATGATTTATTATTATTGCTAATCTGGTGTTACTTTTAACTTGAATGAGAAATTGAATAAGAACAGTCAAAAATCTCTTGATAAATAATAATGAAGTGACACTTGTTTTGCCTACCTCAAAATAGTTTGTAGCTATTATATTATATATAATACCATTATATTTCAGTAAAATATATAATCTGTATCAATAGTTAATATAAATACAGTAAGTATCACAATGAATCAGTAATAAACAATATATAGAATATAAAGAATATAAGAATATAAAGAATATAAAGAAAGTCATGAAAAGATATGTTTAAGAATATCTGTAGGCTTAATATATAATTTTGTCATTTCAAATAAAAGGATAGGTTAACAAATGAACTTAACAATTGCATCTAAGTATATATACAGACTAAACATAAATTGATGCTTAAATATGCTTAATATTTTGTACAAGTTAAATGCATAACCAGACAGTTTTTGTCTTGATATCAGTTTATTGAAGGTGCATAAAGTTACACAAACTTTTTGATAGTAATTTGGCATTTTTTTACCAGTTTTAAATTTGCCTATACTTTTGAATAGTAATTTCCCTTCCAGTCCTGCATCTGGCTTTGTTACTCATACATTAAATTAAAGTATGTACAAAAAAGGCAAAACTTTTATTTCTGAATAAATTATGCTTTGTTCCTATCAAGAACACTGTGCAGCTTTTGCACCCAATCAGGTTGACCTATATATACTTATGGAAGAAATTTTCAAGATAAATTGCTAAAAGAAGAAAGCAAATTATAAATTACTTTCAGATATGTGCAAGATTTCAGAGAAGGCAATGGCACCCCACTCCAGTACTGTTGCCTGGAAAAATCCCATGGACGGAGGAGCCTGGTAGGCTGCAGTCCATGGGGTCGTGAAGAGTCGGACACAACTGAGCGACTTCACTTTCACTTTTCACTTTCATGCATTGGAGAAGGAAATGGCAACCCACTCCAGTGTTCTTGCCTGGAGAATCCCAGGGACAGGGGAACCTGGTGGGCTGCCATCTATGGGGTCGCACAGAGTCGGCCACGACTGAAGCGACTTAGCAGCAGCAGCAGCATGTGCAAAATTTATAAATATATTCTTTAATACATATTTATGTGTGTATCTGTTAATATATACTCTTCATTTCTAATCATATTACTTTTGATAATTAATATGTCTGAATTTTTCACTGAGCAAACAATATATATGTAATTAATGAAAGATAAATAGAATCAAGATGGCATATGTTTTGTGTTTCCCTTTTTTCCTGTTTCTTATACAACAGGATAAGAAATTATGCTTTAAAATAAGAGCATTAGAAAAGCATTCCACTGGCATTAAACGTCAAGTGTATTGTAAAGTGTATCCTATGTTTAGCTGCTTTTGTTACCGTGATATCAGAGACAGTAATAACAGTGATGAGGATTATAGTGACTCTCAAAGTTTATCTGATGAGTGTATAGGAAAAGCCTTAAAAATAAAACCTTGTGTTGGGAAGTGTTTGTGCCATTTTTAGTGATTTGTGTAAAAAGTTTATTAACTATTTTTATTGGAAAAATGTGGTTTTTTCACTGTATGGTATTTATCAGTCTTTCTAAATCTTTTAATACATTAGCTGCAGATTGCATTTAGATAGCTGTGGACTATAAACACAATCTCTGAATAATGACAGTTGCATTTCTTCCTTTCTTGCATTGTCCTGGCAAGGATTGCCTTAAGATATTCAATAGAACTAGTGACAGTAAACATTCCTGTACCCTTTTCGATATCAAGAGGCAGTTTTTCAGAATTTCATTACTAAGTGTGTATTTGCCGCACCGTTGTCAGTTTGAGGGCTTGGGTTTTTTTTTTTTTTGGTTTGTTTTTAGTCTTGAGTGGTAAATTTGTCAAATGGTTTCTCTGTATTTACTCCAATAGTACATGATCTTCTTCTTTATTTTCTTTCAAGTGGCTTTATTTCAAAATGCTAAACGAAGAATTCATTCTTGGATTAACATAAGTTTGTACGTTGTGTTTTACAGTGATGCATCTTTTTTTTTTAATTAATTTTTTATTGAAGGATGATTGCTTTACAAAATTTTTCTGTTTTCTGTCAAACCTCAACATGATTCAGCCACAGGTATCCAAATATACCCTCCCTTTTGAAACTGCTTCCCATCTGTCTCACCATCCCACCCTGCTAGGTTGACCCTATTTGAGTTTCCTGGGACATACAGCAAATTCTATTTTACATATGGTAATGTAAGTTTCCATGTTACTCTTTCCATACATCTCACCCTCTCCTCCCCTCTCCCCATGTCCATAAGTCTATTCTCTATGTCTGTTTCTCTACTGTTGCTCTGTAAATAAATTCTTCAGTACCATTTTTCTAGATTCCATATATATATATGTGTTAGAATATGGTATTTATCTTTCTCTTTCTGACTTACTTCACTCTGTATAATAGGTTCTAGGTTCATTCACTCATTAGAACTGACTCAAATGCGTTCCTTTTTATGGCTGAGTAATATTGCATTGTGTATATGTACCACAACTTCTTTATCCATTCATCTGTCAATGGACATTTAGGTTGCTTCCATGTTCCTAGCTATTGTAAATAGTGCTGCAGTGAACAATGGGATACATGTGTCTCTTTCAATTTTGGTTTCCTCAGGTTATATGCCTAAGAGTGGGATTTCTGGGTCATATGGTGGTTTTATTCCTAGTTTTTTAAGGAGTCTCCATACTGTCTTCCATAGTGGCTGTAGCAGTTTATATTCCCACCAACAGTGTGAGTGTGTTCCCTTTTCTCCACACCGTTTCCAGCATTTATTGTTTGTAGACTTTTTGATGAGGGTCCTTCTGACCCGTGTGAGGTAATATCTCATTGTAGTTTGTATTTGCATTTCTCTAATAATGAGTGATGTTGAGCATCTTTCCATGTGTTTGTTAGCCATCTGTATGTCTTCTTTGAAGAAATGTCTGTTTAGGTCTTTTTCCCACTTTTTGATTGGGTTGTTTGTTTTTCTGGTATTGAGTTGTATGAGCTGCTTATATATTTTGGAAATTAATCCTTTGTCAGTTGTTTCATTTGCTATTATTTTCTCCCATTCTGAGGGTTGTCTTTTCACCTTGCTTATAGTTTCCTTTGCTGTGCAAAAGCTTTTAAGTTTAATCAGGTCCCACTTGTTTTACTTTTTTTTTTTAAATTTCTGTTACTCTAGGAGGTGGGTCATAGAGGATCTTGTTTGATTTATGTCATTGAGTGTTCTGCCTATGTTTTCCTCTAAGAGTTTTATAGTTTCTCGTCTTACATTTAGGTCTTTAATCCATTTTGAGTTTATCTTTGTGTATGGTGTTAGGAAGTGTTCTAATTTCATTCTTTTACATGTAGCTGTCCAGTTTTCCCAGCACCATTTACTGAAGAGGCTGTCTTTGTCTCATTGTATATTCTTGCCTCCTTTGTCAAAAATAAGTTACCCATAACTGCATGGGTTGATTTCTGGGCTTTCTGTCTTGTTCCATTGGTCTATATTTCTGTTTTTGTGCCAGTACCATACTGTCTTGATGACTGTAGCTTTGTAGTATAACCTAAAGTCAGGAAGCCTGATTCCTCCGGCTCCATTCTTCTTTCTCAACACTTCTTTGGCTATTCAGGGTCTTTTGTGTTTCCATATGAATTGTGAAATTTTTTGTTCTAGTTCTGTGAAAAATGCCATTGGTAATTTGATAGGAATCACATTGAATCTACATTGCATTTGGTAGTGTAGTCATTTTCACAATATTGATTCTTCCTACCCAGGAACATGCAATATCTCTCTGTCTGTTTATGTCATCTTTGACTTCCTTCATTAGTGTCTTATAATTTTCTGTGTACAGTTCTTTCATCTCCTGAGGTAAGTTTATTCCTAGATATTTAATTCTTTATGTTGTAGTGGTGAATGGGATTGATTCCTTAATTGCTCTTTGTGATTTTTCATTGTTAGTATATAGAAATGCAAGTGATTTCTGTGTATTGATTTTGTATCCTGCAACTTTGCTAAATTCACTGACTAGCTCTAGTAATTTTGTGATACTATCTTTAGGGTTTTCTATGTACAGTATCATGTCATCTGCAAACAGTGAGAGCTTTACTTCTTCTTTTCCTATCTGGATTCCTTTTATTTCTTTTTCTTCTCTGATTGCTGTAGCTAGGACTTCCAGAACTATGTTGAATAATAGTGATGAAAGTTGTCATCCTTATCTTGTTCCTTATCTTAGGGGGAATGCTTTCAGATTTTCACCATTGACAGTAATGTTTGCTGTGGGCTTATCATATATGACCTTTACTATGTTGAGGTAGGTTCCTTCTGTGCCCATTTTTTGAAGACTTTTAATCATAAATGGGTGTCAAATTTTGTCCAAGGCTTTTTCTGCATGAGACGATCATATGGTTTTGATCTTTCAGTTTGTTAATATGGTGTATCACATTGATTGATTTGCATATATATATATATTTTTTTTCATTTATTTTTATTAGTTGGAGGCTAATTACTTTACAATATTGAAGTGGGTTTTGTCATACATTGACATGAATCAGCCATGGAGTTACATGTATTCCCCATCCCAATCCCCCCTCCCACCTCCCTCTCCACCCGATTCCTCTGGGTCTTCCCAGTCCACGAGGCCCGAGCACTTGTCTCATGCATCCAACCTGGGCTGGTGATCTGTTTCACCCTAGATAATATACATGTTCCGATGCTGTTCTTTCAAAACATCCCACCCTCGCCTTCTCCCACAGAGTCCAAAGTCTGTTCTGTACATCTGTGTCTCTTTTTCTGTTTTGCATATAGGGTTATCATTACCATCTTTCTAAATTCCATATATATGTGTTAGTATGCTGTAATGTTCTTTATCTTTCTGGCTTACTTCACTCTGTATAATGGGCTCCAGTTTCATCCATCTCATTAGAACTGATTCAAATGAATTCTTTTTAATGACTGAGTAATAATCCATGGTGTATATATACCACAGCTTCCTTATCCATTCGTCTGCTGATGGACATCTAGGTTGCTTCCATGTCCTGGCTCTTATAAACAGTGCTGCGATGAACATTGTGATGCACGTGTCTCTTTCAGATCTGGTTTCCTTGGTGTGTATGCCCAGGAGTGGGATTGCTGGGTCATATGGCAGTTCTATTTCCAGTTTTTTAAGGAACCTCCACACTGTTCTCCACAGTGGCTGTACTAGTTTGCATTCTCACCAACAGTGTAAGAAGGTTCCCTTTTCTCCACACTCTCCAGCATTTATTGCTTGTAGACTTTTGGATAGCAGCCATTCTGACTGGTGTGTAATAGTACCTCATTGTGGTTTTGATTTGCATTTCTCTGATAATGAGTGATGTTGAGCATCTTTTCATGTGTTTGTTAGCCATCTGTATGTCTTCTTTGGAGAAATGTCTGTTTAGATCTTTGGCCCATTGTTTGATTGGGTCATTTATTTTTCTGGAATTGAGCTGCAGGAGTTGCTTGTATATTTTTGAGATTAATCCTATGTCTGTTGCTTCATTTGCTATAATTTTCTCCGAATCTGAGGGCTGTCTTTTCACCTTGCTTATAGTTTCTTTTGTTGTGCAAAAGCTTTTCATTAGGTCCCATTTGTTTATTTTTGTTTTTATTTCCAATATTCTGGGATGTGGGTCATAGAGGATCCTGCTGTGATTAATGTTGGAGAGTGTTTTGCCTATGTTCTCCTCTAGGAGTTTGATAGTTTCTGGTCTTACATTTAGATCTTTAATCCATTTTGAGTTTATTTTTGTGTATGGTGTTAGAAAGTGTTCTAGTTTCATTCTTTTACAAGTGGTTGACCAGTTTTCACAGCAGCACTTGTTAAAGAGGTTGTCTTTTTCCATTGTCTATCCTTGCCTTCTTTGTCGAAGATAAGGTGTCCATAGGTTCATAAATTTATCTCTGGGCTTTCTATTCTGTTCCATTGATCTATATTTCTGTCTTTGTGCCAGTACCATACTGTTTTGATGACTGTGGCTTTGTAGTATAGTCTGAAGTCAGGCAGGTTGATTCCTCCAGTTCCATTCTTCTTTCTCAAGATTACTTTGGCTATTCAAGGTTTTTGTTTGTGTTTCCATACAAATTGTGAAATCATTGGTTCTAATAGCTTGATAGGGATTGCATTGAATCTATAGATTGCTTTGGGTAGTATAGCCATTTTGACAATATTGATTCTTCCAATCCATGAACACGGTATGTTTCACCATCTGTGTCCTCTTTGATTTCTTTCATCAGTGTTTTATAGTTTTCTGTGTATAGGTCTTTTGCTTCTTTAGGTAGATATACTCCTAAGTATTTTATTCTTTTTCTTGCAATGGTGAATGGTATTTTTTCCTTAATTTCTCTTTCTGTTTTCTCATTGTTAGTGTATAGGAATGCAAGAGATTTCTGTGTGTTAATTTTACATCCTGCAACTTTACTATATTCATTGATTAGCTCTAGTAATTTTCTGGTAGAGTCTTTAGGGTTTTCTATGTAGAGGATCATATCGTCTGCAAACAGCGAGAGTTTCACTTCTTCTTTTCCTATCTGGATTCCTTTTACTTCTTTTTCTGCTCTGATTGCTGTGGCCAAAACTTCCAACACTATGTTGAATAGTAGTGGTGAGAGTGGGCACCCTTGTCTTGTTCCTGATTTCAGGGTAAATGCTTTCAATTTTTCACCATAGAGGGTAATGCTTGCTGTGGGTTTGTCATATATAGCTTTTATTATGTTGAGGTATGTTCCTTCTATTCCTGCTTTCTGGAGAGTTTTAATCATAAATGGATGTTGAATTTTGTCAAAGGCTTTTTCTGCATCTATTGAGATAATCATATGGTTTTTATCTTTCAATTTGTTAATGTGGTGTATTACATTGATTTGCGGATATTAAAGAATCCTTGCATTCCTGGGATAAAGCCCACTTGGTCATGATGTATGATTTTTTTTAATATGTTGTTGGATTCTGTTTGCTAGAATTCTGTTAAGGATTTTTGCATCTATGTTCATCAGTGATATTGGCCTGTAGTTTTCTTTTTTTTGTGGCATCTTTGTCTGGTTTTAGGATTAGGGTGATGGTGGCCTCATAGAATGAGTTTGGAAGTTTACCTTCTTCTGCAATTTTCTGTAAGAGTTTGAGTAAGAGAGGTGTTAGCTCTTCTCTAAATTTTTGGTAGAATTCAGCTGTGAAGCCATCTGGTCCTGGGCTTTTGTTTTCTGGAAGATTTCTGATTACAGTTTCGATTTCCTTGCTTGTGATGGGTTTGTAAAGATCTTCTATTTCTTCCTTGTTCAGTTTTGGAAAGTTATACTTCTCTAAGAACTTGTCCATTTCTTCCAAGTTGTCCATTTTATTGGCATAGAGCTGCTGGTAGTAGTCTCTTATGATCCTTTGTATTTCAGTGTTGTCTGTTGTGATCTCTCCATTTTCATTTCTGATTTTGTTAATTTGGTTCTTCTCCCTTTGTTTCTTAATGAGTCTTGCTAATGGTTTGTCAATTTTGTTTATTTTTCAAAAAACCAGCTTTTAGCTTTGTAGATTTTTGCTATGGTCTCTTTAGTTTCTTCTGCATTTATTTCTGCCCTAATTTTTAAGATTTCTTTCTTTCTACTAATCCTGGGGTTCTTCATTTCTTCCTTCTCTACTTGCTTTAGGTGTAGAGTTAGGTTATTTGTTTGACTTTTTTCTTGTTTCTTGAGGTAAGCCTGTAATGCTATGAACCTTCCCCTTAGCACTGCTTTTACAATGTCCCATAGGTTTTGGGTTGTTGTGTTTTCATTTTCATTCATTTCTATGTATATTTTTATTTCTTTTTTGATTTCTTCTATGATTTGTTGGTTATTCAGAAGCGTGTTATTTAGCCTCCATATGTTTTAATTTTTAACAGTTTATTCCCTGTAATTGAGATCTAATCTGCACTGTGGTCAGAAAAGATGACTGGAATGATTTCAATTTTTTTGAATTTACCAAGACTAGATTTATGGGCCAGGATGTGATCTATTCTGGAGAAGGTTCCGTGTGCACTTGAGAAAAAGGTGAAGTTGATTGTTTTGGGGTGAAATGTCCTATAGATACCAATTAGGTCTGGCTGGTCCATTGTGTCATTTAAAGTTTGTGTTTCCTTATTCATTTTCTGCTTAGTTGATCTATCCATAGTTGTGAGTGGGGTATTAAAGTCTCCCACTATTATTGTGTTACTATTAATTTCCTCTTTCATACTCGCTAGTATTTGCCTTACATATTGCAGTTCTCCTATGTTGGGTGCATATATATTTATAATTGTTATATCTTCTTCTTGGATTGATCCTTTGATCATTATGTAGTGTCCTTCTTTGTCTCTTTTCACATCCTTTATTTGAAAGTCTTTTATCTGATATGAGTATTGAGACTCCTGCTTTCTTTTGGTCTCCGTTTGCAAGAAATATTTTTTTCCAGCCCTTCTCTTTCAGTCTGTATGTGTCTGTTGTTTTGAGGTGGGTCTCTTGTAGACAGCATGTATAGGGGTCTTGTTTTTGTATCCATTCAGCCAGTCTTTGTCTTTTGTTCGGGGCATTCAACCCATTTACATTTAAGGTGATTATTGATAGGTGTGGTCCCTGTTGCCATTTAATTTGTTGTTTTGGATTCATGTTTATACAACCTTTCTGTATTTCCTGTCTAGAGAAGATCCTTTAGCATTTGTTGAAGAGCTGGTTTGGTGGTGCTGAGTTCTCTCAGCTTTTGCTTGTCTGTAAAGCTTTTGAATTCTCCTTCATATCTGAATGAGATCCTTTCTGGGTACAGTAATCTGGGTTGTAGGTTATTCTGTTTCATTACTTTAAGTATGTCCTGCCATTCCCTTCTGGCCTGGAGGGTTTCTATTGATAGATCAGCTGTTATCCTTATGGGAATCCCTTTGTGTGTTATTTGTTGTTTCTCCCTTGCTGCTTTTAATATTTGTTCTCTGTGTTTGATCTTTGTTAATTTGATTAATATGTGTCTTGGGGTGTTTCGCCTTGGGTTTATCCTGTTTGGGACTCTCTGGGTTTCTTGGACTTGGGTGGCTATTTCCTTCCCCATTTTAGGGAAGTTTTCAGCTTTTATCTCCTCGAGTAACTTCTCATGGCCTTTCTTTTTGTCTTCTTCTTCTGGGACTCCTATGATTCAAATGTTCGGGCATTTCACATTGTCCCAGAGGTCCCTGAAGTTGTCGTCATTTCCATTGATTCTTTTTTCCTCTCTGCTTCATTTATTTCCACCATTTTATCTTCTACCTCATTTATCCTATCTTCTGTCTCCATTATTTACTCTTGGTTCCCTCCAGAGTGTTTCTGACCTCATTTATTGCATTATTCATTTTTAATTGACTCTTTGTTATTTCTTCTAGGTCTTTATTAAACATTTATTGCATCTTCTCAATCCTTGTCTCCAGGCTATTTATCTGTAACTCCATTTTGTTTTCAAGGTTTTGGATCATTTTTATTATCATTATTCTAAATTCTTTTTCAGGTAGATTCCCTATCTCCTCCTCTTTATTTGACTTGGTGGGCATTTTTCATGTTCCTTTACCTGCTGGGTATTTCTCTGCCTTTTCATCTTGTTTAGATTGCTGTGTCTGGAGTGGGCTTTCTGTATTCTGGAGGTCTGTGGTTCCTTTTTATTGTGCAGGTTTCACCCAATGGGTGGAGTTGGACGATTGGCTTGTCAAGGTTTCCTGGTTAGGGGAGCTTGCGTCAGTGTTCTGGTGCAGGGACCTAGATTTCTTCTCTCTGGAGTGCAATGGAGTGCCCAGTAATAAGTTTTGAGATTGGTCTATGTGTTAGGTGTGACTTTGGGCAGCCTGTATGTTGATGCTCAGGGCTATGTTCCTATGTTGCTGGAGAATTTGCGTGGTATGTCTTGCTCTGAAACTTACTGGCTCTTGGGTGGTGGTTGGTTTCAGTGTAGGTATGGAGGCTTTTGGACGGTCTCTTATTAATGTTTCGTGTAGTCAGGAGTTTTCTGGTGTTCTCGGGTTTTAGGCTTAAGTCTCCTGCCTCTGGATTTCAGTTTTATTCTTCCAGTAGTCTCAAGACTTCTCCAACTATACAGTGCTGATAATAAAACTTCTAGGTTAATGGTGAAAAGATTCTTCTCCATGAGGGACACCCAGAGAGTTTCACAGAGTTACATGAAAAAGAGGAGAGGGAGGAGGGAGATAGAGATGAGCAGGAGGAGAAAAAGGGGGACTCGAGAGAGACAGATCTACACAGTTGTCTGTTCCCAGAGTGTTTTCCATAGCCCAGACACCCACAAAGAGTCACAGAATTGGATTGGGATGAGAAGGGGAAAGGAGGAAATAGAGGTGTTCTGAGGTAGAAAACTGAGAGTCAAAATTGGGAGAGAGTAATCAACACATTCCTGAATAAAAATGGGGACTGAATATTGGATTCTTAAATGTCCAAAATCTGTATCACATACTGAAAAACAAAGATTAAAAATCTAGAGTAGAGTTTAGACTCTTAAAAATACAATATTAAAAACAAAAACAGAAAAAATTTTAGAAATATATATGAAGTTCAGTTTAAAAATAGGGCTTCTCTTTTTTTTGCAAGGTTATAGTGAAATGAAAATGAAAATTAAGAAGTAGTAGAGGAGTAATAGAGGACTTTTAAAGGAAATAAGAGAAAAAAAATAAAAAAGTAAAGATAAAAGAAAACAAGAAAAAAAATTTTTTTCCTAATTAAAAAAATCATAAAAATCTATGAAAATGAAAGTTAAGGCATAATGGAGTAATACGGAATTTTAAAAGAAAATAAAAGAGAAAAAATAAGAAAGAAAAGAAAAAAAAATTTTAATTAAAAAAAAGTAAAAATATATCTAAGAATTTCTCTGCAGCTGTTGCAGTCAGTGTGGGTTCTGTTCAGTTTCAGTAGCTACTCATTCCAGCTTAAACTTCTCGATATCTGTAGGCCCCTTCCGCTGTAGTCAGTTTTATCTACAGGGATTTTAATCTGTTGAAAGTCCCTTCTGAAGCGGTTCCCTTTGTTTATTTGGCCTCTGTTTGCCGGTCTCTTCAGTGTCTAATTTCCGCCCTGACACAGGCGGGCGGAGGTGATCTCTTGTTCAGGTTCGCTAGTTTCCTCGCGCTGTGGGGAGGGATGGGCGCTGCTTTCCCTGTCTACGCTGCTCAGGCTCCCAGCTGCTCTATATGGAGAGTGCCCTGCACTGCGCGCGGTTCCAGCCCTCGGGTGTTCCACAGAAGCTCGGACTTGGCTGCGCCTGCGTTTTGTGCCTTACCCTGCTCAAGCAGCTCGGGCAGCCAGGAGCTTGACCGGCGCACTCTCCCCGGGTGCAGTGCGCCTTCTCCCCTCCCCAGTCCCAGCCTCAGTTTCCGCCCGCGCCAGTCAGGTGTGTGTGCCTTCTCCCCTCCGCGTCCCCAGCCCCAGTCCCCGCCCGCGCCGGTCGGGTGCCTGCGCCCTGTGTCTCGCCGCGACCCTCCTGGCGGATGTCGACCATCCAGAATCTCAGGAAGTCTTTAGTTAGAAACTGGAGGCCTGTTTGCAGTGTGGTAGGGGATGCAGTCCTTGGGGCCGAGCCTGCCCCTTTCCCCTCCCCCCTGCCTCCTGCCTCCGGCGGGGCTGGGCCGGTCTGCAGCCGGCTAGCTCCTCTGGACTTGCTCGGTCCCTTTGTTCTGTGAATGGCCGGCAGTGTGTTCTGGCCGGTTAATTTTTCTCTCTCTTTTGCTGTCCCACAGTTTAAGTTGGTAACTCACAAAAGCTCCCTCCAATTGTCCTCAGGGCACTCAGGCCCGGTCCTTACCCTAAGCAATGCCGCCCGCTCCTCTCCGTTCCGCCCCCACTTGCTGGTGGCGGATGCGGGCATCTGGGGTACTTTTCTGCTGGGAGTTGCTTTTAGGCACGTAATCTGTGGGTTTTATTTATTTTTCTCCTCCCAGTTAGGCTGCCCTCTGAGACTCAAAAACTTCCCCCAGACCCTCCAGTGCGACGGTTTCCTGGTGTTTGGAAACTTCCTCTATTAAGACTCCCTTCTAGCTCTTTTGTCTCTCTTTTTATCTTTTATATTTTGTCCTACCTCCTTTCTAAGACAATGGGCTGCTTTTCTGGGCGCCTGATGACCTCAGCTAGCGATCAGAAGTTATTTTGTGAAATTTGCTCTGCGTTCAATTGTACTTTTGATGAATTTGTAGGGGAGAAAGTGGTCTCCCCGTCCTATTCCTCCGCCCTCTTGGCTCCTCCTCCTGATTTGCATGTATTGAAGAATTCTTGCATCCCTGGAATAAACCCAACTTGATCATGGTGTATGAGCTTTTTGATGTGTTGCTTAATTCTGTTTGCTAAAATTTTGTTGAGGATTTTTGTGTCTATGTTCATCACTGATACTGGCCTGTAGTTTTCTTTTTTTGTGTTGTCTTTGTCTGGTTTTGGTATCAGGGTGATGGTGGCCTTATAGAATGAATTTAGAAGTGTTCCTTCCTCTGCAGTTTTTTGAAAGAGTTTTAGAAGGATAGGCATTAACTCTTCTCTTAATGTTTGATAGGATTCATCTGTGAAACCATCTGGTCCTGGGCTTTTTGGTTTTTTGGGAGATTTTTGATCACAGCTTCAATTTCAGTGCTTGTAATGGGTTGTTTATAATATCTATTTCTTCCTGGTTCATTATTAGAAGATTGAACTTTTCTAAGAAACTGTCCATTTCTTCCAGGTTTTATATTTTATTGCCATATAGTTGTTCATAATAGCCTCTTATAATCTTTTGTATTTCTGCATTGTATTTTGTAACCTCTCCTTTTTCATTTCTAATTTTGTTGATTTGATTCTTCTCTTTTTCTTGATGAGTCTGGTTAAGGGTTTGTCAATTTTGTTTATCTTCTCAAAGAACCAGCTTTTAGTTTTATTAATCTTTACTATTGTTTCATTCATTTCTTTTCATTTATTTCTGCTCAGATCTTTATGATTTCTTTCCTTCTACTAATTTTGGGATTGTTTTCTTCTTCTTTCTCCAGTTGCTTTAGGTGTAAAGTTAGCTTGTCTATTCAATGTTTTTCTTATTTCTTGAGGTAGGATTGTATTGCTATAAATTTCCCTCTTAGAACTACTTTTGCTGCATCAAAATAAGTTTTGATTGTTGTGTTCTCATTGTCATTTTTTCCTAGAAATTTTTTTATTTCCCTTTTGATTTCTTCAGTAACCTGTTGGTTATTTAGAAACATGTTGTGTAATCTCCATGTGCTTGTGTTTCCTACATTTTTTTCCTTGTAATTGATATCTAGTTTTATAGTGTTGTGGTCAGAGAGGATGCTTGACATGATTTCAATTTTCTTAAATTTACTGAGGTTTGATTTGTGACCCAAGATGTGGCCTTTCCTGGAGAATATGCTATGTACACTTTAAAAGAAGGTGTATTCTTCTGCATTTATATGGAATGTCCTGACAGTATCAATGAGATCTGTCTCATCTAATGTATCATATAAGACTTGTGTCTCCCTGTTCATTTTCTGTTTTGATGATCTGTCCATTGGTGTGAGTGGGGTGTTAATGTCTCCTAGTATTATGGTGTTACTGTCAATTTCTCCTTTTATGTCTATAGTGTTTGTCTTATGCATTGAGGTGCTCCTATGTTTGGTGCATAGATATTTACAATTGTTATGGATTCCTCTTGGATTGATCCCTTGATCATTATGTAGTGTCCTTTCTTATCTCTTGTAATCTTCTTTATTTTAAGGTCTATTTTGTCTGATATGAGGATTGCTACTCTAGTTTTCTTTTGCTTCCCATTTGCATGGAATATATTTTTCCATCCTGTCACTTTCAGTCTATATGTGTCTTGAGGTCTGAAGTGGGTTTCTTGTAGACAGCATATATATGGGTCTTGTTTTTGTATTCATTCAGCCAGTCTGTGTCTTTTGGTTGGAGCATTTAATTCATTTACATTTAAAATAATTATTGATATATATGATTCTATTGCCATTTTCTAATTGTTTGGGGTTGATTTTGTAGATCTTCTTACTTCTGTTGAGTTTCTTGAGTATACAAGTCCGTTAAACATGTGTTGTATAGCTGATTTGGTGGTACTGAATTCTGTTACTTTTTGCTTGTCTGAAAAGCTATTTATTTCTCCATCAATTTTGAATGATATCCTTGTCGGGTACAGTAATCTTGGTTGTAGATTTTTCCCTTTCAGTATTTTAAATATGTCCTGCCATTCCCATCTGGCCTGCAGAGTTTCTGCTGAAAGAACAGCTGTTAAGCGTATGAGGTTTCCCTTGTATGTTACTTGTTGCTTCTCCCTTGCTGCTTTTAATATTCTTTCTTTGTGTTTAGTCTTTTTTAGTTTGATTAGTATGTGTCTTGGTGTGTTTCTCCTTGGGTTTATCCTGTATGGGACTCTTTGTGCCTCTTGGACTTGATTGGCTATTTTCTTTTCCATGTTGGGGAAATTTTCAACTATAATCTCTTCAAAAGTTTTCTCATAACCTTACTTTTTCTCTTCTTCTGGGACCACTATAATTTGAGTGTTGGTGCTTTTGATATGGTCCCAGAGGTCTCTGAGACTGTCCTCAGCTCTTTTCATTCTTTTTACTTCTGGTCTTCAGAACTTATTTCTACCATTTTATCTTCCGGCTCACTGATTTGTTCTTCTGCTTCAGATATTCTGCTATTTTCAGTAATTGTGTTGTCTCTGTATGCTTATTTTATAATTCTTCTAGGTCTTTGTTAATTGATTCTTGCATTTTCTCCATTTTTTTTTCAAGGTTTTTGATCATCTTTACTATCATTATTCTGAATTCTTTTTCACGTAATTTTCCTATTTCTTTTATTTGGACTTCTGTGTTTCTAGTTTGTTCCTTCATTCATGCAGTATTTCTCTGCCTTTTCATTTTTTTTCTTTGTTAAGTTATTGTGTTTGAGGTCTCCTTTTCCCAGGCTTTAAGGAAAGTTGAATTCTTTCTTTGAAGAAGGTTGAATTCTTTCTTCCTTTTTGTTTCTGCCCTCCTAAGGTTGGTCCAGTGGTTTGTGTGAGCTTCATATAGGGTGAGATTTGTGCTGAGCTTTTGTTTATTTGTTTGTTTTTTCTCTGAGAACAAGGCTGAGTGAGGTGGTACTCCTGTCTGCTGATGATTTTGTTTGTATTTTTTTGTTGTTGTTGTTTAGATGAGGCATCCTGCACGGGGTGTTACTGGTGGTTGGATGATGCTGGGTCTTGTATTCAAGTGGTTTCCTTTGTGTGAGTTCTCACTATTTGATACTCCCTAGGGTTAGTTCTCTGGTAGTCTAGGGTCTTGGAGTCAGTGTTCCCACTGCAAATGCTCAGGGTTTGATCTGTAATCAGGAACGAAGATTCCACAAGTGGTTTGTTATGGCATTAAGGGAGAGTAAAACTAAAATTTAAAAAAAGCTCAAAAGCTTAATAGGATTTCTTAGTGCCAATAAAATCGATAACTACAACAGGGGAGATAAGAAGGAAAAAAAAAGAAAATATTCCAAAAGAATCTACAGAACAAGTCAAAAAATAAGAATAATAAAGGTTTTTCTTGAGTCACTTTTGTCAGAGTCCCTCCCAGCGCTGGAACTCACAGTCCACCTTACTTTCCTAGGATGCCCTCCAAAACTGTGCTGATCTCTGGACCTGATTTGGCGGTTGCTCAGATTCTAATCTGGTACTACTCCTATATGTTCTTGCCTCCAATGTTCACAGCTATCAGAACTAGGGCATTTTCTTTTGTGGGAGCTCTCTGTGTCCTTTTCTATATTCCGTAGACACAAGAGTCTGCCTGGTTGATCGTGTGAATTTAATCTGCCACTTGTACAGCTGGTCAGAAGGTTTTGGGTCTTATTCCTTAGCCACACTGCCCCTGGGTTTCAATTGTGGTTTTATTTCTACCTCTGCATGTGGGTCATCCACTGAGGTTTAGGTCCTGAGGCTGCCCTGGAGGGCTTGGGTTTGCCCCTGTGAGGGCCAGGTGTGGAGGTGGTACAGCTGCTTAGTTCGCAGGGGCTCTGGCAGCACCAGGGTCTCAGGGGGGTTGGCAGCTAGGGTAGTAGGAAATACAGTGCTCTAGAAGGGTATGACAATCAGTATTGGCTGGTAGGCTCCAATATTCTTGCCTGGAGATCCCCCTCTCTGACACAGAAGCCTGGCAGGCCACAGCCTACAGGGTTGCAAAGAGTCGGACACTACCAAAGTGACTTTTTTTTGCCTGTGGCAGCTCTGCCCCAGTGAGAGTTGAGCGTGAAGGTGGTGCAGCTGCTTGTCTTTCAGGGACGCTGGCGGGGCCAAGTGTGCAGGGACATGGACTGTCTCTGCGGCAGAAGTTATGGCCTATCAGAGTCTTTTTTCTAGCCTCTTGTAACTGGCGATCAGAAGGCCTCTTTGGCCAGTCTTTCTCCATAGCTCCACCCTGTTCAGGCACTTAGAGGGATCCCTTGCCTGGTGTCCTTCTCTGTTGTTCCACTTGTCAGGCACATAGAGGGGCCCCCCTGGCTGCGGTCCTACTCTATAGTTCAGTGCTTCAGGCGTTTGATGGGCCAGCCTCTCTATTGTTCAGCTGCCGATGCTGGCAGGTGGAGAGAGAGAGGCTATGGTGATGGCTCCATCCACTACGTATGACTCGGCAGTATTGCCTTGCTTCCATTGCTGCCTGGCTTTCCTCCACCAGCATTTCCCACCACAATCTCCTCCCTCATATCCTCTCGATCCATCTCTCTGCAGTCAACAGCAGTCCTCGCCCTGGGATCGCTCCATAATCCCTAACCCCCAGCTCCCAGCCACTGCCCCTTCCAGGCGACCCGTGTTCCTGCCCCGCTTGTGTATGGCTGTGGGAAGGACTGTCTGATTCTCATTCCATTTAGGTTACCACAGATCAGCTGTTTCACTCTCAGCCTTAAATGTTTCTCCTCTGACTCAGACAATTGCCCTGCTGTGGGTACTGGACCCACCTAGCCTAGTTGGAATTAGTTCATTTGTTTTTTAGGGTAAATTTACCCTATCTGGGAATCAGTTCATCTGGATGCATTGATGCTGGAATCTACCGTTTTGTTGGAATTTGTCTATGTCTCCTGTGTTTGGTGTTATACAGCTTATAAAAATGAGAGATATTTCATCTATCCCAAAGGAAAAATCTTTGGGGTGTACATTAGATATGTTAAGTTCAGAAAAACAATGGCCCCTGAATGGATCACAATTAAACATTCTGGCAGTCAAGGAGCATGTTACAATGCATGCTAATAAACATGCATTGATAATAAACATGCCCAGGGTTTGGGGGGGCTCCCTTGGACTTCAGGCATCCAATTCTAATTTCCCCTACAGGAGCCCCAGTTAATTTTGACAGTGGGGAACAAGTTGATTGGCTCTCAAATAGATGACTAGTCTCATCTGTAAATTAAATGCTTAAACAACCTTTTGCCCAGAACAGCTTGACATCAGGGTCCCCTGGTAGCTGTTAAGACCTTGTACAATCTGGGGAGCTTTGGCTCCCATCTGAGGCATTATGGCTCCAATTTGGAGTATTCTCCCTGTGAAGGGAAACTTGCTTTTATAAGGCTCTTTGGATAAAGGTCGCTGGTCTAATGGGACTGGGAACCCATGTTAATGTGACTTTTCGGCTGGCTAGGTTTTGGTTTATTCTGGTTACTTTGGTGACGTACAGACATCTGGAACTGCTTCCTCTAAGGCTTCCTCTATGGTTTTCTCCTCTTTTCTTTCTCCTCACACCCTCTGCAAACAGGTCTGTGACTATGGAAGCAGCTGAGGAACTCTGGCCAGGATTACCCTCTGGTGTGTTCCAAAGGCCCCACTGCTCACTGGGCCTCTGTCGTTGCAACCCAAATGGGTGGGGGACACTGCTTTTGACTCCTTTCTGAAGACCAGACCAGTGGATCACAGGGCTGGTTCCTCAGTCTTCCCTATCTTTCCTGTTGCATTTGCCTTTTTCTTGTGGGAGCCTGGGTGTTGCCCCTGGGCCTTCCAGAGAGGCCTTCTCCCTTAGGCTAGAGAGGGAGAGGTGAAGCTTTCCAACATCAATGGAGAGATGTGTCAGTCCTTGTTGGGAGGCCACCCAATTTTTTTGGGAAAGAAGGGAAAAAGAAAACTGTCTTTGGTTTGCAAATGTAGTCTTTATAGGACCAGAAGGGTGGTTCCAAAAATCCTTTCACCACTCTTGTGGGGCTTCCCAGGTGGTGCTGGTAGTAAAGAACCCACCTACCAATGCAGAAGACATAAGAGACTGTGAGTTTGATGGGAAGATCCCCTGGAGGAGGGCCTGGTAACCCACTCCAGTATTATTGCCTGGAGAATCCCCTGGAGAGAGGAACCTGGCAGGCTATAGTCCATGGGGTTGCACAGAGTTGGACACGACTAAAACAACTTAGCACACACACACATGTATATGTATATATTGTATATTCCTGGAGAAGGGCATGGCAACCCACTCCAGTATTCTTTCCTGGAGAATTCCATGGACAGGGGAGCCTGGTGGGCTACAGTCCATGGGATCACACAGACACAGCTGAGCAACTAACACACAAACACACACACACATTATATGTTGGGGCTTCCCTGGTAGCTCAGCCAGTAAAAACCCAAAGGCATGTGAGTTTGATCTCTGGGTCGGGGAAATCCCCTGGAGAAGGAAATAGCAGCTGCTCCAGTATTCTTGCCTATATTGGTATATAACTATATATTGTGTATAATTAAGTTACATATATTAAATTATATAATAATCATATATATTGTGTTACATGTGTGTGCATATTTATATAGTAGTAATTTTAGATACATCTGTGAGAAAATGATAATGAAAAGGAAATACCCAAATCACAGTCTGTAAATACTAAAAATATATTGGATAAAGATTGTTTCATTGTATATACTAACTAGATTGTAAAGATTGTAAATGTAATTCCTTATTATTTAAAATATTTTATCACTATTGAGTTGAAGTGTATATTAGGCATATCCAATTTCCTATGTTCTTATTTTCAGTTTACTTCAGCTTTCATTTATAGAACATGTACTGTTTTCCAGGTATTGTTTTATAAGAAAAAGCAAGGCATAACTTTTCTCTTGAGTTCACAGTTTAGTCAGGGCGATGGAAAAGTAAACACTGATGTCCATAGAGTAGGAAGTGATATCAAGTAGTGAAGAAAGGGTGCAGAATGATGCCCTCAGAGCACAGAGAACAAGGATAGCAAGGATGCTTGAAGGTCTGAGGTGTTCTGGATACATAACAATGGTCCCACAGTCCAGTGAGTGCATGTGAGGGGACATGCAATGTGATCCTTTAAGGTGACATAAGAAAACCGACAGAAAATATTCTTTAAAAATGATGAGATAAATCAAACCCAGCCATTGAATAGTTTGAGGTTTAAAATTATGCAAGATTAAAGCTTCTACCCTGCTACACAAGTTAACTTTTTGAATGTTATTCTTCCCTAATATTTAATGTGTAGTAGAATCATTTGGTAATGTTTTTCTTTCTGGTATAGTGTTTATAAAGTGTCTATATTAAAGTGTGTTTAGTTGAGTCTGCAGTATTAAGTGGTACAAACCTAATCTATGCATATTTTTAGGTAAAATCAGAATTTAATTTTTTGCTTTTTAATTGCTTACATTCTGATATTGGAAGTCACTATTTCAGGCTAAGTCTAATAGATCTCTGGAATCCAAGGTGGCAAACACCTTGCTAAAGAATGATTTGTCAGTGGTAAAGTTATTAATTGCAGCTATGTTATAAATTATTCTTTACCCCTAAAAAAAGCATATTGGAAATATGTCATGAACCAAAACATGTTCTTCAAAGGCATTCTTTTTCTTGTCTTCTCTCTCTTCACCTATTCTCCATTGGCTTTTCTGCTTAGTTTCTAAAACCTCTTAAATCAGTCATATAAATAAGTAATTACAAAAATAATAATAAATTAGCCATTGACTAGGCTCAGCAGCAGACTCCTGGCCCACACTGTACTCTTATCTCCCTGTGATCATCAAAAATGCAATATGACTCCTCAGATGGTCACTTAAGGATGAGTAAATTGTACCAGAACTCACATATCCCCATATAGTTTGCTAATTTCTTTGGATATCTCTCAACTCATAAAACTGAGCCTAATAATTCTTCATTGTATTGTTACTTCTTTGGTAGTATTTTAAAGCTTTCTAAAGTCAGCTCATTGATAGAGATAGCATATATATAACCTACTTCATCATTTCCAATAGACATTTTTAACTTGTCTTAATTAGACTTTCTTATCCAAACTCTGGATGTATGTGCACATGCACATAAGCTCACATATACAGATTCAAAGTTTACATTTCCTCATACTGTCTCTGGCAAGACCCAATATTTACCAGCCATCATAGAAAAAAAAAATTGTAAATAGCCATAGACTCCTCTCTGTACCTGAGAAATCCTTGTGATTCTATTCTGTAAATGTATGACAGCTTTAGTCCCTTTTCATTACAGCAACCTCAGGTTTTCCCCTCACAAACTTCTCTTATTCAGGCCCTGATCACTTCTATTATGCCCTCATAAATGATCTCAGTACTAGAAATTCTTTGAATGAAACAAGCTCCCTTCCCTTTCCCTGTTCTGCATATCTCATATTTTTCTTATTCCTGGACTGTTCTTACTCACTTGTCTCTCTTGTAAACATATGCTCAGCCTTCAGTTGGCAAAGCAGGTTTCTCCAAGGTTTTTTCTGATCCTTACTCCACATACTTCCTATTACCCAGTGTAGGTAGAGAGTATGTCTTTTTTTGGGGGGGGGGTCCTCAAATATCCTTCTTCCAAAATTGTATATGGGAAATCTGTAAGCTCTTGAAAACCCAGCTCAACTTTGATGTGGTTGGAAGTGTCCCTCATTAGTGTAGTTCTATGATTCTCACATTGTGATCCTCAGACAAGTAGCAAAGGCACCTGGGAAACTGATAGAAATGCAAGTTATCAAGCCACATAACAAAACTGTTGTATCAGACTCTGGAAGTTTCTGTTTTAACAAAACCCCAGGTGATTTCAGTGTGGGATAAGTTGGAGAAACATGCAAAGACAGTATTTTTCTCATTCCCCATGCTTTCATAACAACTTCCACACATCTTCAGTTGTAGCACACTATTATATTTACTTTTACTTTATATTTTGTTTTTATATTTACCATATGATAATTACTTCTCAATTATTCTCTTAAGTATTTTCCTGTTCCTTTCATAGATGGTGGAGATGAGAAAAAAAATCAACCTATGCTAATAATCTTTGTAACACTCTTGTTTTCACTGCCTTTAGCAGCTGCTGGCCAGTGGCCACAACTGGCCTAAGTTCATGTATTACAGCAGCCTTGGCAAGGATGGGTGGGCTGTTTTAAAGTCAGTATAGTGCTGACTGAGTTTTTCCTCACAGGTTAGAAGGAACCTTGTGAACATGAATCTGAATCACTTCAGCTCAGAACTCTTGATGACCTTTCTGTAACACCTGATTCATGTCTCCCAGCTTGATAGCAATGCTGGTGCCAGGTGTCAACTGCATTGGATTGTTCCTCCAAAGATTAACTCACCCTGTATTCAAACTATTCTGTACCTACAAACCATGGCCACAATCTGCTGTGGATTCATACACTTCATTAGAGCTGCGAAAGAGTGGCTGGTCTAGCATTTTCTGGTAGTACTACTTCTGGCAAGATTTTGGTGGTGGTGAGATTCAGGAACCTGTTTTTCCACTTTTTAGATAACCTCAGAAAATAATTACTTCCTTTGGCCTTCACAAAATCCCTAGAATTAAGCAAGACAGGAACAGTAGATAGAGAAAACTGAGGGTCAGATACTTAAGCAGAGCAGATCTGCAACTACAAATGTATTCTGTAGGCTCACTCTTTGTTATTTTAAAAGAAAAATGTGGATATGGATAGGTTCTTGCTAGTTACTATCAGCTGGGGTTTACCTCCGTCTTGGAAAGCAGAGGCTGTCTTGTCTGTAATTTCATAGTATTGGTGATTCATGTGTGTCATAGCTATGGAGATGATTGCCTTCTGCCCAAAGAGTTTCATTTCTACTTGTTTCTGATTTTCATTACCTGTTGCTAACATGATGGAAATGATGGAGTCTGATTTAATCCTGTTGGCTGATTCATCCTGAGAATTACTCAGCTTGCATTTACCCACCAAGATGTGGTTGTGCCCAGTAGTGCTGTAGGATGTTAGCACAGGGGCAGGGGTGACAGAAGACTTGATGACACTAAAGGTACAAGGTTTGGCATGTCAGTCATTAGTTTACTAGACATATTTTACTTTTCTTTTTTTTTTTTTAACTCTTAAAAGGGCCACTGTGTCAATTCTTCAACAACTGTTACAGTCTTATGAAACAGCTCCTCACAGGTGATGCAGTCTTGATGACAGTGATGGTGGCAGTCTTGGACTGTAGATACTGACAGTCTCCAGAGTATTTTGTTCAGTATTTACCCCATTCAAGGCCTCATAAAGTTATTTTCAAGGACTTGATCCATAATATGAACAGAGCCAGGTACATGTCTCCTGGGTGTGGACAATAGGGAACATATTGTAGAATGCAGCAGATTGGTTTTCCTCAGAATAACTCCCTGCATTCATAACCTTCAGTTTATGGTGGCCATTAAACCACATTTCACTCATTGCAATTACTCTCTAGGTCAGAAGTAACTCATGTTATATATAGTCCATATATTGCCGCTTTACAGGGTATCCAGGTGCATAAAAGAATACTATGCACATGAGATTCATCCTCTTCTCCGCAAGATGCTTGTTGACTTCTCCTCTCTGTCCTTTTGGATGCCTCTTTGCTACATGGTACTTAAAATACCAGGTTTAGAATCTACTGGATGGGTTTCTAACTAACTGACATTACCTGTGTACATCCCACTAAGCCTATTTACAATAATTATGCAAAATGTCAGATAAAATGAGAACACACAAACAGCACAGTATATACAGTGTAAGTAAAATGCAGGTGCACAGTCTATGTGGTCCACGGAACCACTCGATCTGAAACCTTCAGTTTCAGTAGAATTTGGCCATAATCAGTATGGACCCAATTATCTCTACCACCTGTAGAGTAAAATTGTCTTAACAGATTAAGTTAAATATGCTAGAATGATTGGTTTTAGTCCTGAGAAATGATATGCCAATGAAATTATCTGCCTTCATTTAAGAACTGTCATGATGCCATCCTCAAGGAATAATAAAAATAGAATAATAGAATAATATAGAATAATTAGAATAATATAGGTAGGTTCATGCTAAAGGTGTTCAAGTTGTGCTCACTACACTCCCAGGTCAGTCAGTTGTCCTATCTATCAGTTCAGTGTTGGTGCTGCTTTGGTTCTTTACATCATGACGGCTGATATAGTGATAGAGGTGACTCACCGCTCCACCTTTACATTTTCATTGCTTGCCGCCAACAGGATGAAAACTAGAGATTCTGTCTCAAAAGCACTAAATGATTTCTCTGAGAATTATTTAACTTGCATTTATCCACTCAGAGTTGTCATTGTCCACTCCTGTTGTTGTCCAGTGTTATTGTGGAATGTGAACACAACCTAGTGGCTGCCACATGGCCTGACAACCATGAAAGTGCCATCCTTAGTATGTCAGTCATTGGTTTTCTAGATTTAAATATTTCATTTGGATTCCCAAGGGGACATTGTAGTAATTGTCCAGTAAGTGTTATAAGCTATGAGTACAACTACTGATGACACTGGTTTGCTGACAGTGGTGGTATGAGTCTTAGATTGGATGGTATAGATTGTCTTCACAGTATCTCACCCTGCATTTACCCAGGCTCATAGCCCTTTGGCATCATTGTCTAACATTTGTAGTAGGATATGAACAGAGGATCAGGTGTCCATCCCCTGGGTCAGGATAATTTAGAGCAAGTTGTAATAATACACAATGGAATGGTTTCAATCACCCCCTGCCTTCAGTTTCTGGTAGCCATTGTACCAAAAGTACTTGTTATAATTAATTTCTAGGTTTTAAAGAATTGAGGGTCTGTATACAGTGTGTTGCTCCCAAAGGGATTTCTCTGGTGCATGAACAAATATTGTGCAAATGAGACTTCTCTTCTCCTTTGCATGTTTAGTGAACTGTCCTGAGACTCCATTTATTAACCATTTACAGGGTGTAGATCCCAATGTATCCTTTTTCATATGAATGACTCATTCCACGTCACCTCACTTGGTGCCTTTATTGGTTATTTTTTAATATGTGATGCAGGATCTGAACACATACCCAGTGGACATGCCCCATGAAAGGAGAATAAACTTGTCATTCAAGGAATGCCAGACAATGATTCTAAGAACCTCTCACTCTACACTGACCACTTTATTTCGGCTGAACTTGGTCATTATGGGCATTGAGTTCATTTTCTTCAACTCCCTGGAGAAAACATGTGATACCAGAACAAATTACATCTGCTCCGGCTGTTGGTTTGTGACCTGAGAAATGTATGCCCATGAGACTGATTTTTCCTTAAATACAGAGCTGTGAACTCATATGTATTCTTCCAAAGCATGTAGCAGTGCCTGAGGGGTAATGAAAAAACTAGGCTTTGGACGATAAGTATAGTTTTTGCCACAGTTTTAACATGCTTTCTCTGTACTCTCAGGCCAGTCAAGAATGTTTTCACCCTAACTTCAGCATGTTCATTTTTTATTGGTCTTCACCATTACTGTCAGTTCAGTTCACTCGCTCAGTTGTGTCCGACTCTTTGCGACCCCATGAATCATAGCATGCCAGGCCTCCCTGTCCATCACCAACTCCTGGAGTCTACCCAAACCCATGTCCATCAAGTCGGTGATGCCATCCAGCCATCTCATCCTCTGTTGTCTCCTCCTCCTGCCCCCAATCCTTCCCAGCATCAGGGTCTTTTCCAGTGAGTCAACTCTTCCCATCAGGTGGTCAAAGTACTGGAGTTTCACCTTCAACATCAGTCCTTCCAATGAACACCCAGGACTGATCTCCTTTAGGATGGACTAGTTGGATCTCCTTGCAGTCCAAGGGACTCTCAAGAGTCATCTCCAGCACCACAGTTCAAAAGCATCAATTCTTCAGCACTCAGCTTTCTTCACCATCCAACTCTCACATCCATACATGACTACTGGAAAAACCATAGCTTTGACTAGATGGACCTTTGTTGGCAAAGTAATGTCTCTGCTTTTTAATATGCTATCCAGGTTGGTCATAACATTCCTTCCAAGGAGTAAGCGTCTTTTAATTTCATGGCTGCAGTCACCATCTGCAGTGATTGTGGAGCCCAAGAAAATAAAGTCAGTCACTGTTTCCATTGTTTCCCCATCTATTTGCCATGAAGTGATGGGGCTGCATGTCATGATCTTAGTTTTCTGAATGTTGAGTTTTAAGCCAACTTTTTCACTGTCCTCTTTCACTTTCATCAGGAGGCTCTATAATTCCTCTTTGCTTTATGCCATAAGGGTGGTGTCATCTGCATATCTGAGGTTATTGATATTTCTCCTGGAAATCTTGATTCCAGCTTGTGCTTCTTCCAGCCCAGCGTTTCTCATGATGTACTCTGCATATAAGTTAAATAAGCAAGGTGACAATATACAGCCTTGATGTACTCCTTTTCCTATTTGGAACAAGTCTGTTGTTCCATGTCCAGTTCTAACTGTCGCTTCCTGACCTGCATATGGGTTTCAAGAGACAGGTCAGATGGTCTGGTATTCCCATCTCTTTCAGAATTTTCCACAGTTTATTGTGATCCACACAGTCAAAGGCTTTGGCATAGTCAATAAAGCAGAAATAGATGTTTTTCTGGAACTCTCTTGCTTTTTCAATGATCCAGCGGATGTTGGCAATTTGATCTCTGGTTCCTCTGCCGTTTCTAAAACCAGCTTGAATATCTGGAAGTTCACGGTTCACATATTGCTGAAGAATTTTGAGCATTAATTTACTAGCGTGTGAGATAAGGGCAATTGTGCGGTAGTTTGAGCATTCTTTGGGATTGCTTTTCTTTGGGATTGGAATGAAAAGTGACCTTTTCCAGTCCCACAGCCACTGCTGAGTTTTTCAGATTTGCTGGCATATTGAGTGCAGCACTTTCACAGCATCATCTTTCAGGATTTGAAATAGCTCAACTGGAATTCCATCACCTCCACTAGCTTTGTTCGTAGTGATGCTTTCTAAGGCCCACTTAACTTCACATTCCAGATGTCTGGCTCTAGGTGAGTGATCAAACCATCGTGACTATCTGGGTTGTGAAGATCTTTTTTTGTACAATTTTTCTGTGTATTCTTGCCACCTCTTCTTAATATCTTCTGCTTCTATTCGGTCCATGCCATTTCTGTCCTTTATCAAGCCCATCTTTGTGTGAAATGTTCCCTTGGTATCTCTAATTTTTTGGAGGTATCTCTAGTCTTTCCCATTCTGTTGCTTTCCTCTATTTTTTGCATTGAACACTGAGGAAGGCTTTCTTATCTCTCCTTGCTATTCTTTGGAACTCTGTGTTCAGATGGGAATATCTTTCCTTTTCTCCTTTGCTTTTTGCTTCTCTTTTCTTTTTTTGTTTTTATTTTTCTTTTTATTTATTTATTAGTTGGAGGCTAATTGCTTTAAAATATTGTAGTGGTTTTTGCCATAGATTGACATGAATCAACCATGGATTTACATGTGTTCCCCATCCCAATCCCCCTCCCACCTCCCTCTCCATCCCATCCCTCTGGGTCTTTCCACTGCACCAGCCCTGAACACTTGTCTCATGCATCCAACCTGGGCTGGTGATTTGTTTCACCCTTGATAGTATACTTTTTCAATGCTATTCTCTCTGAACATCCCACCCTCGCCTTCTCCCACAGAGTCTAAAAGTCTGTTCTTTACATCCATGTCTCTTTTTCTGTTTTGCATATAGGGTTATCGTTACCATCTTTTAAAATTCCATATATATGCATTAGTATACTGTATTGGTCTTTATCTTTCTGGCTTAGTTCACTCTGTATAATGGGCTCCAGTTTCATCCATCTCATTAGAACTGATTCAAATGTATTCTTTTTAATGACTGAGTAATATTCCATGGTGTATATGTAACCACAGCTTCCTTATCCATTCATCTGCTGATGAGCATCTAGGTTGCTTCCATGTCCTGGCTCTTATGAACATTGTGGTACACGTGTCTCTTTCAGATCTGGTTTCCCTGGTGTGTATGCCCAGGAGTGGGATTGCTGGGTCATATGGCAGTTCTATTTCCAGTTTTTTAAGGAATCTCCACACTGTTCTCCACAGTGGCTGTACTAGTTTGCATTCCCACCAACAGTGTAAGAGGGTTCCCTTTTCTCCACACCCTCTCCAGCATTTATTGCTTGTAGACTTTTGGATAGCAGCCATACTGACTGGCGTGTAATGGTACCTCATTGAGGTTTTGATTTGCATTTCTCTGATAATGAGTGATGTTGAGCATCTTTTCATGTGTTTGTTAGCCATCTTTATGTCTTCTTTGGAGAAATGTCTGTTTAGTTCTTTGGCCCATTGTTTGATTGGGTCATTTATTTTTCTGGAATTGAGCTTCAGGAGTTGCTTGTATATTTTTGAGATTAATCCTATGTCTGTTGCTTCGTTTGCTATTATTTTCTCCCATTCTGAAGGCTGTCTTTTCACCTTGCTTATAGTTTCTTTTGTTGTGCAAAAGCCTTTAAGTTTCATTAGGTCCCATTTGTTTATTTTTGCTTTTATTTCCAATATTCTGGGAGGTGGGTCATAGAGGATCTTGCTGTGATTTATGTTGGAGAGTGTTTTGACTATGTTCTCCTCTAGGAGTTTTATAATTTTTGGTCTTACATTTAGATCTTCAATCCATTTTGAGTTTATTTTTGTGTATGGTGTTAGGAAGTGTTCTAGTTTCATTCTTTTACAAGTGGTTGACCAGTTTTCCCAGCACCACTTGTTAAAGAGATTGTCTTTTTTCCATTGTATATTCTTGCCTCCTTTGTCGAAGATAAGGTGTCCGTGGGTACATGGATTTATCTCTGGGCTTTCTATTCTGTTCCATTGATCTATATTTCTGTCTTTCTGCCAGTACCATACTGTGTTGATTACTGTGGCTTTGTAGTAGAGCCTGAAATCAGGCAGGTTGATTCCTCCAGTTCCATTCTTCTTTCTCAAGATTGCTTTGGCTATTTGACATTTTAAAAATATGGAATACTTCACAAATTTGCATGTCATCCTTGCGCAGGGGCCATGCTAATCTTCTCTGTATCGACCCAATTTTAGTATATCTGCTGCCGAGGCGAACACTCTCTTCTTTTCAAAGCTATTTGTAAGCCCTCCTCAGACAGCCATTTTGATTTTTTGCATTTCTTTTCCATGGGGATGGTCTTAATGCCTGTCTCCTGTAGAGTGTCACAAACCTCCGTCCATAGTTCATCAGACACTCTGTCAGATCTAGTCCCTTAAATCTATTTCTCACTTCCACTGTATAATCATAAGGGATTTGATTTAGGTCATACCTGAATGGTCTGGTGGTTTTCCCTACTTTCTTCAATTTAGGTCTGAATTTGGCAATAAGGAGTTCATGATTTGAGCCAGTTAGTTCCCGGTCTTGTTTTTGCTGACTGTATAGAGCTTCTCCATCTTTGGCTGCAAAGAATATAATCAGTCTGATTTCGGTGTTGACAATCTGGTGATGATGTCCATGTGTAGAGTCTTCTCTTGTGTTGTTGGAAGAGGGTGTTTGCTATGACCAGTGCGTTCTCTTGGCAAAACTCAATTAGCCTTTGCCCTGCTTCATTCTGTATTCCAAGGCCAAATTTGCCTATTTCTCCAGGTGTTTCTTAACTTCCTACTTTTGCATTCCAGTCCCCTATAATGAAAAGGACATCTTTTTTGGGTGTTAGTTCTAAAAGGTCTTGTAGGTCTTCACAGAACCTTTCAACTTCAGCTTCTTCAGCATTACTCGTTGGGACATAGGCTTGGATTACCATGATATTGAATGGTTTGCTTTGTAAACGAACAGAGATCATTCTGTCATTTTTGAGATTGCATCCAGGTACTGCATTTCATGCTCTTTTGTTGACCATGATGGCTACTCCATTCTTCTAAGGGATTCCTGCCCACAGTAGTAGATATAATGGTCATCTGAGTTAAATTCATCCATTCCAGTCCATCTCAGTTCACTGATTCCTAGAATGTCGACATTCACTCTTGCCATGTCCTGTTTGACCACTTCCAATTTGCCTTCATTCATGGACCTAACATTCCAGGTTCCTATGAAATATTTCTCTTTACAGCATCAGACCTTTATTCTATCACCAGTCACATCCACAACTTCTATCGATAGTCACATAACATCACATTGCTGAAGGCTCACATATTCATGGAGGAGATTCATGTCTTTTATAGTGCTTCATCTCATTTAAACATTCACTGCTTGCCAAGGAGCTTGATGGAAAATTAGGGGTTCTGGCCAAAAACTATGGACAGTTCTTATGAGGATTATTCATCTTCCACTTACGTTGTCATTTTCCAGTGTTGCTCTTGAATCTGAACACATCTTCAGTGGCTGACGCACAACTTGGTAACAGTGAAGGTTCCAGGTTGCCTATGTCATTCATGGGCTTCCAAGGTATGTATTTTCCATTCTGACCTTTAAAAAGGCCAAATGCAGCAGATTTCACAAGTGTTGTAAGCTATGAGCACAAAAGCCCTTGAAGACACAGGATTATTGACAGTGTTGGTAAGAGGGTAGGATTGGAAGGTTGTGAATTGTTTTTTAAATTGTTTTTATTTATTTATCACCCACCCTGCACTGGTGTTTGCACTCTAGATCTTTGTTGTGGCATGTGAGGTTTTTAGTTGTGGCATGTGACATCTAGTTACCGATCGGGTATTGAACCCCAGGCCCCCTGCATTGGGAGCGTGGAGTCCTAGTCACTGGACCACCAGGGAAGGCCCAGTTGTAGATTATTAATATCCACAATATCTTGCCCAGAAGTTACTCCACTCTGAGTCCTTTGGAACAATTTTCTAACTTTTACTATAGGATATGAATAGAACACAAGCTATAGGTCTCCCGAGTAAGAATACTGTGGAGCAAGTTGCAGAATTCTGTAGATTAATTTGACTCAGGCTCCCTGCCTTCACAACTTTCAGTTTCTGGTGGTCACCACACTCCAGGACACTTAGTGGGATTCCTTAATGAGTGGAAATAATTGGAACTCTGTATTCTGTATTTTCCTGCTTCAGGCCTTTGTCTAGTGTATGAAAGATTATTATGCACATCAGAATCCTACTCTTCTTTACTTGGTTACTAACTTCTGCTCTTTTTCCCACTCTTGGCCTTTGCTGGATGACCCTTATTTGAAGACTTTCAATTACAGTACACTCTTTCCCATTGGAATGACTTTTTCTGAATCTCCCTATTCAGGGTTGCTAACAGTCATTTTTTTTAATGTGGTTTATTGCATGAACAGATACTAGAAACCATACAGTGTAACCTAGAGAAGGAAATGGCAACCCACTCCCATGTTCTTGCCTGCAGAATTCCAAGGACAGAGGAGCCTGACAGGCTACAGTCTACAGGGTTGCAAAAGAGCCAGACATGACTGAGTGACTAAACAACAAACAGATACATTGTAAAAAGAGTATGAATTTGCTGATATATGCAGGCTGGGCAGTGGTTGCCCAGAACCACTCACCTTGTGTTTACTACCTTTAGCATCTGTTGAACTTACCCATTGTGGGCACTGATTTAATTTTCCTCATCTCCTTAGAATTAAATTTGTTGTACCAAGGCAGGTTATATGTAACTTAGTGACTGACTTCAGACCTGATCCAAGTTATGCCCCTGAGACTATTCTCTTCATTTAGTGCTAAGTCATGGACTCTTGCATGTGTTTTCATAGTATGATGCCTTCCTCAAGGGTTAATTGAAATGCTTTTCTCAGAATGATATGGGTAAGTTCATGCCAGAGGTGTTCAGCTTGTGTTTGCTATACTCCCCAGTCTGTCAATATTGTCCTGTCTTTTAGTTCAAAGTGTTGGTGCTTCATTGGTTCTTTACAGTGTGAAGCCTGACATAGTGATGGAGGTGACTCAGTTCCTTTAAAGTCCTTCCCCTCTGCCTTTTAAAATTTTTGTTGCTTGCCAACAAGAGGAGGAAAATCAGAGATTCATTGCTCAAAACCACTAAATTATTCCTCCGAGAATTATTTAACTTGCATTTGTTCACTCAGAGTCTTCTTTTGCCATTGTCCCATGTTATGGTGGACACCCACTCTAGAGGTTATTCCTGAATAAAGAAGTTAATTGACATTCTCTGAATGCTCGTCCACTTACTGTTTACCCCAACTCAGTTTCTGGTGAACTTGCCAGTAATAGGTATAAAATTCATGTTTTTCACTAGTCAGGCAGGAAGCTGAGCCAGTCAAGTTATAAATACTTTATAGGTTGGTTTTCAGTCCAAAATGTTTTTATGTTCTTGAGTCTATTTCTGTACTTGTGGTGAAAGATGGATTCTTTCATATATTCCCATGACACGATCCCTTGAACAAAGACAATGTAGGTTTCTCATGTAAATAATGATAGCTTCCTATTAGAGGATTTCACCATGAATTGATGCAACTCATCATGATAGACAAGATTTTCACGTCTGTCATTTCCTGCATAGATTGTTCAGAGATGTCTAATATTACTGAAAGTATGTCACGGTCACAGAGTCAATTGCCTTCCTCTCAAAGTGATTCATTTGTACTCTTAAATTTTCATTGCTTGTATACCTGCATTGCTTCTCGAGTGGCTCAGTGGTAAAGAATCCGCCTGCCAATGTAGGAGCTGCAGGAGATGTGGGTTCAATCCCTGAGTCAGGGAGATCCCCTGGAGAAGGAAATGACAACCCACTCCAGTATTCTTGCCTGGGAAATCCCACTGACAGAGGAGCCTGGTGGACTACAGTTCTTGGGGGTCACAAAGAGTCAAACACAACTGAGTACACACACACACACACACACATATACCTGTATTATGGAAATTATGGAGTTGGTGAAATTCATTGACTGACAAATACTGAGAATTACTTCTCTTGTATTTTACCCACTCAGAAATGGTTTTACAGTCATCCAGTTGTTCAGTAGAATGGTAACATGAATAAAATTGATGCCACATATCTTGATGATAATAAGTGGCCAGGGTTAGCTTGTCAGTCCTTGGTTTATAATATTTTTTTCCTGCACTTAGGCCTATATAGGCCAGTGTTGGAAATTTCTAGCAAATTATATAGTCCGTGAACAAAGCTCTCACTAATGGCTCAGACTTGAAGACAGTGATAACTCCAGTCTTGCAGTGAAGGGTATTCATTAACTCCATTATAACTTGCCCTGTGTTTATTCCACTAAGGGTGACTTAGAGTCATTGTCTGGTATGTGCTATAGAATATGAACAGAGAACCAAGTGGATGTTCCTTTAATGAGGATAATGTGAAGCAATTTGTATAGCACAGTGGATTGGTTTTCCACCAAATCATTTATTTTATTCACCACCTTTAGTGTCTGGTGGACTTTGCACCACATGTGTGGAAATACAGTTGCTTTCCAGGTAGAAATAATTGATGATCTGTTGTCAATGTACTGCCTTCTCAAAGTTTTTTTGTTTGTTTTTTGGTGCCTAAAAGAGTATTACACTTATGAATCTCAGAGTTGTCACCTTATGGAAATTGGTAATCTCTTCTCTGTCCTCATGGAATTTGGTAATCCTCAATGGGTGATCCCATTGCCTGCTTCTTTGCTAGATGGCACTTATTTTGCCAGGATAGACTAGCTTGGATAAACTTCCATCTGAATGCTTCCTGCTGTATTCACTCCACTAAGGGCTGTTTGCAGTCATGGAACATGTGATGCACAATGTAAGCCTACACCCAGTGGGATACTTCCTGTGTAAGGAAAATGAAAGTGCTGTTCTTTGTAGGCCTAGAAATGGTTTCCCCAGAACTGCTCCTCCTGAGTTGACCACCTTCATTTTCTGCTGAGCTTGGCCAAAATCAATATTGAGTTTGTGTAATTCAGCAACCCTAGAAAAATTGGTTAGTGTATCAGTTAACAGTATATGGCCTTTAAGGGTTCGACGCTGGCCAGAAAAATTTATATGCCCATGAGGGTGATTCTCTTCTAATACTGTGTAATGATCTTTCATGTAGGTTCCCACATGGTTCCTGACATTACTGAGAGTATCTCAAGGTCATTGAATTGATTTTCCTCCTCTCGAAGTGTTTCATGTGTGAAATCCCCATGATGGCAATAAAGTTGTCATTCTTAACATGTCTGTCATTAGTTTCCCCAAATTCATCTTTACTGTGTTCATTCCTCCCAAGGCCAGTTGTGGTAATTGTCCAGCAAATGCTGTTGCCTGCAAATATACTTCCCACTGCATACTACAGTGGCATTTGATGACATTAATGTAGCCATTCTTAGATTTCAGAAAATAGCTTTGCCCCAAAACTCCTCCTGTTAAATTTATCCCATGCATACATGGTTGAAGCCGTAATCCAGCATATGATGTTGGCTGTCCACACACACACTTCAGGGAATTCCCTGTGCAATTATAATGAAGGTGTCAATCTGGGAGTGGCATGTAGCGGCTTCTCCAGAATCATTCCAACTGCATTGACCACCTCCTGCTCCTGCTGAAATTGGCCGTAATATCCTTTGAGTGATGAACATCACCAGTCCTGGCAAGAATGCATGGTCTCATATATTGCTTATTTGGGCATTGTTGTCATGTATAAAAAAATAGGATTTCCATGGGGAATTATCTTCTTCTAAAAAGCTTGAATCCTTCTCTTTTAAACCTCACTGAATGCCTTTTGCCCTCGTGGCAATTATGTTTCCTGGTTTCAAATGCAGCTATTGTGTTAACCCCAAATAATTGTTTGTTTTCTACCCTGTTCTCATTTGACTTCATTGTCCCATCTGCCCTATAGGAAAAAGGTAGTCAATAAATTGGATGTTTTGTAGGTGAGCATTATGAATGTGTCAGCCTTTGAGTGCACCAAAATGATTTAGCATAGACTCACCCACCTCTACTCAGTACCTGCAGTTTCTGCTGAGCTTTGCAGTGAAAGTCACTTATTACAGTTACTTTCTAGGTCAGGAATAATGGATTGTCTTGAGGCATGAAATGGTATCTTGGGGGTTTCTAATGTTCCTGAAGGAATGTTATTAAGTTTGTAAGATTCCTACTCCTCTCCTCATGGTACTTGATACCCTCTCCTTTAAGTCCCCATTATAGCTATTTGCAGGTAAACTACCCTTCAGCCTCTGGTGAACTTGACCACAGTTGTCCTTAAATTCATATGTTTTACCAGGCTTTGATAGAAATGGTGATGTGCAAGGTTAGTGTATTGTTTCATGTATTCTTCAGAAGCTCTAATAAATTTCAGTGTAATGATGCCTGAAAGTGAAAGTGTTAGTCACTCAGTTGTGTCTGACTCCTTGTGACCCCATGGACTGTAGCCTGCCAGGTTCCTCCATCCTTGGAATTCTCCAGGCAAGAATACTGGAGTGGGTTGCAATTCCCTTCTCCAGGGGATCTTCCCTGACTCAAGGATCAAACCTGGGCCTTCCGCATTGCAGACAGATTCTTTACCACTATGCCACCTGGGAAGTCCTAAGATGCCTGATCCCCTCTGCTGAAACACTTGATGAGCACTCCCATAAGGCTTTGTGCCTGTCCCCCTGCTTGATAGCAGTGAGGGTAGGCTTGATGTTTGCTATGGTTCCTTAAGCTGGTAGAGGGCTGGAGTGGCAGAGATGAGATTTACGAACCTGATTTACCATTTTTAAAGTGCTTTTGAAATTGGAATGATTGCTTCTTTCAGTTTTTACAAATTCTCTGGGATGTAAACAAGACAGTAAGAAAATCAAGAGCCAAATATTTAAGCAGAGTAAGTCTAAGATTACTGCTGCATTATTTCTGCTGAGTTAATCTTCCTTTTTTAAAAGAAAAATTTTAGTTGATGTCTTCAGTGTTAATCCAGTTACATCTTTTTTGGTATATACTTTATTATCATTCATAGAAGTGCATTGATTCAGTATATGAAATGTTCCATCTTTTGCTTCTTTGTATCATTTTCCTCTCGGCTTAAGTTGTACCTTTAGAGAATACATCTCTGACCATAACTCTGGAGTATCACTCTAGGTGATTCTCTGAATCACTGTCAATCATCCATCTTTGAATTATTTATCAGCATCTAATTTTATTAATGTATTTGGTTATTTATTTTGGCCAACATGCAGATTCCATAAGAACTAAGACCCTGTTTTGTGTTCTTTTGTCTTCTTTTATCACGTCATCTGGAGAAGTGCCTTGTATACTTAATGTACATATACTTATAATGGCACATCTCTGCTGAATGAATGCATGTAATTGTCATGTCAAGATAGGTTTCTGAGGAGTATGTAGTTGAACCACAGAAAATACACGGTAGAGTGTAAAGGACTCTTAAATAACTACTCACACATCTACTGACTGTAACCTTACCAAGAGAAACTCATATTGGTGTTTTTAGCATATTTTTAGCAAATGAGCCAAAGATGACCTTTGTCTATCAGCCTTTAAGTTTTCACTGTTTTTGACAGCAGGCTGAGACCCACTATTTCAAAAGCCCACCAGCACTGAACTCAAAATTTTGCACATTCAGTTGATTTAAACATAGCCCAAATAAGCAGATTTGTAGCTTATTATAGCTTGCCTGCTTTGCATCCCCTGTGTAACTGTGACCAACATCTGCTGGCCATAGATAAGATAAACCCAGTGCTAACAAGACTATGATGGTGCGCTTTGAAGATCTGTGACCCAGAGACACTCTGCCTTGTGACTGACTAATACATAAGGCCCCTCTTTGACCCTCTTCCCCCCGCAAGAGTTTCCTTGTCAATATTCTGGAGCATGTCCCCTGCGTGGTTGCCTCTGAACAGTCTCATGCTGGTGGGTGGGGGACTTCCCCGCATGCAACCCTGTCAGAACATTGTCCAAATAAAGCATGTATGTGCCACCTTATTATGGTCTTACTTTTTTCCTTCATCAGCCTCAAAATCCCTAGAACCACCTACATAGAGACAGGAATTAAGGGAGCTATAGCAACAATGGAATATCTGATTTATAAAACTCTTTTTAGAACATATTATCACATTTCATATATGCCAAGGAGTAATAGGATTAGGATGAGGATATTTCGGCAAAGTGTCACTATTCTACAACAGTAATTGCTTTTGCAGAAACCATATTGAGAACTGTTAGACTCAGCATATAGACAGACAATAGAGTGTCTTATCTGTTAGTGTTTTCCTTGAGCCTTGTACTGATTTTGGCACATAGCAGATATGCTGACATACTGGTTGTTTTGTTGGTTGAATAAATGAATGCTTGGAAAATAGAATGAATGTCAAAAGAGTATAATATTTCATTTAATTAGAATGTATTAAAAATACCATATTTTCTTGCAATTCTTGTGATGCCCATGGCTCATGATTTTAATTGTGATATTCAGTGAACAGTATGCATGTTTATATACATAATAAAGCAGATTGGGTTGAGGAGACATTTTTTTCCCAATCACCCATTCTAGAGAGCTTTTGATTTTCTTAAATCTGTTTTATTGCCTTGTTCCTCATTTTAATATATTGGAATGAATTTTAAAAATGCAGAATATGTAAAAAGAAATATAATGTTGTTTATTTTTTTCATTTATTTTTATTAGTTGGAGGCTAATTACAATATTGTAGTGGTTTTTGCCATACATTGACATGAATCAGCCATGGATTTACATGTGTTCCCCATCCTGAACCCCCCTCCTACCTCCCTCCCCATCCCATCCCTCTGGGTCTTTTCAGTGCACCAGCCCTGAGCACTTGTCTCATGCATCCAACCTGGACTGGCGATCTGTTTCACAGTTGATAATATACATGTTTTGATGCTGTTCTCTCAGATCATCCCACCCTCACCTTTTCCCATAGAGTCCAAAAGTCTGTTCTATACATCTGTGTCTCTTTTTCTGTCTTGCATATAGGGTTATCATTACCATCTTTCTAAATTCCATATATATGCATTAGTATATTGTATTGCCATATGACCCAGCAATCCCACTCCTGGGCATACACACCGAGGAAACCAGAACTGAAAGAGACACATGTACCCCAGTGTTCATCACAGCACTGTTTATAATAGCCGGGACATGGAAGCAACCTAGATGTCCATCAGCAGACAAATGGATAAGAAAGCAGTGGTACATATACACAATGGAATATTACCCAGCCATTAAAAAGAATACATTAGAATCAGTTCTAATGAGATGGATGAAACTGGAGCCCATTATACAGAGTGAAATAAACCAGAAAGATAAACACCAATACAATATACTAATGCATATATATGTTTATTATTTTTTTATCTGAGTTCCTTGGTTTCTAAATAAAGGAGAGTGTATTCAACTAAGGAAAAGTGTCATCAATTTTTCCATCTCAATAATAGTGGCAGAAAAAAAAGTGATCTTTAGTTTTCTATATGCATGTAAATAAAATAGATTTTCCAAAGAGGATTTCTTTGTCCAGAAAAGATTTAAATGAAAAGAATGTATTTATTCTCTCTCTCTCATTCACTAATTGTCTTTTCTTGAGTTGTTCTAGTATACCTGATTTATAAAGCCAGCATTTCTCCTGTGAATTTGTATCAAAGCAAACCACACACTATTTTATATTTAGTCATTAGTCTTATATAACTAAATGAATTCTCTTCTTCATTCTTTGAGGAAAATATTTTACATGCTTATCTGTACTCAGGCAAATGTACTAAATATTAATTTTCTATTTGGTAATTTAGTAGAATATTGACAATCATTTAGTACTTTAATACTGTATGGAAATTTGCTGAAATTGTCAGCAGATGTGGGATTAAAATATAGTACATCAATTCTTCTTGAAGTTATATAAGTAATGCCTTTCAAAGATGTAGAAAGTTAATATCATTTGAACTTAACAATGTTCATCAACAATTTTAGCATGAATGATTTTGTTTCAGAAGACTTAATCCTTTACATAAACTGTTCATTCTCCATTTTGGTAATCATTTTATTTGTAGTAATTTTTTTCTTTTTATAAAATGGATTGTTCAAAGTTTTCTGAGAAATGGGATTTGCAGTTATCTCCTACATCCCAAGTGTATTACTTATCATCAATTGTGTGGATTTCCCTTGTTCATTAGTATTCCAAATATACAAAGTTCAAGTAGCATGAACTAAAACTGCTGTCTCATTATTCCTCAAAATTGTCTTTGAAGCATGTTTAATATGTTACACAATAAAATTTCTATCTAAATCAGAAATCTGTTCTAAAATACAAAATACCATTACTCTAAACCCTCAATCAAGTAGTATTTAAAATAATATATACAAATAGAGCAATAAACTGTATGCTCTTGAATAAAAGTCAGTGTAAACAATTATTCTGTCATGTGAGTATCATGGAAGAGGGCTTGTAAAACTGCATTAACATTCAGATGAGTAGAAAAATCAGTTTTAGGAATGTAAATTATGAATTATGAAATATAATATTATGTTGAAATTTTTAGCCTGAAATTTAATCTTGTAAAAACTCTTATCATGACTTAGAAAACTTTTTGAATTTAGCACAGTAACCATTTCTCTTTTCCTATTGTTTCAATTCAACAAATATAACCCTAACTCCATTTATTAATTAAGTTTATATATTTGCATTGGACAATAAGCAGTATATGAAACTGGGAAGTAAATGTGCCATTTTTGTCTAATGACAATGTTGCCCTTTGAACTAGATTATTTTTGCAATGATAATATGTTGTATTTAAATCGGAAAAATTCCAATCATTTATATATATGATTGGACACTTGCATTTGACTATTGCAGTAGGATGAAAGCTTGGATTTACATTAGCTTTTAAAAAAAATTAAAAAATTATAAGCAACAGTCTTTTTATTCAAAATTTCTTTACCTTTGAAGAACAAGTAGTGGAAAGGATTTCAGGGAAAAACTTTCTAGAGATTGGTGATAATAGAAGCTGAAGCTTCTAGTTTCTTACAATTGAGGGTGTCATAGAAATAATGGTTATGCCACTGTTTTCTAGGTCACCAGTGAGTACTTTAGCAGAAATTGTGTTCAACCACCTCACCTTCTGTTAAAGACTGCAGTAGTTTTGCAATTTTAATTTTCAATCCAAGATACTTTCTGAGAATTTTGTGGATTGTAATGTTAGAGAAACATAGCATAAAGAAAAATAAAGGAAAAGTCTGTATGTTTTTAGGACCATCATAATAGATAATGCAGTGATCAAGAGGAATTTTCTAAGAAACAGAGTTCATCTGTAATAGAAGTATTTTTAACCATAAAGTAAACCCAAAACCTATTGATTTATTTAGTTTATTTATTGATAAATCTTGATTGGCAATATTCTGTACTTTGTGGGCTTCACAGAGAGATAGTGATTTTTGGAACCAAACTATCCCTTTATTTAAATGTAGGAAAGTTCTAGAAATGGTTTGTAATCAAGATATATTTTTTGTGAGAAATAATATATTTGAATTGAAAGAATTGATCTGTTATTAGTTCACTGTTGTCATATCCATGTACCTTCACTGAAAGGTAGAGATTGGTCGGACAAAAATATTACCTTATTTTAATTTTCCTAAATTCTTTCCATTGTTACAAAAATGAGCAATTTGCAACCTTGCCACATTGCACTTCATAGTTGAGAGTTGATAAGAAAGTCAGGGATGTAAAACTGAATGAAAAATTCTCTTTCCTGATTCAGGGGAGTGCCAAGTTATTTTTCCCCCAGCTTTATTGAGATGCAAAAACCTTGTGCAAATTTAAGGTGTACAGTGTGCAAAGTCTTATTAAAAAGAAGACCCGTTTTCATTTCTCAACATCTTGAGACCAGTATAAAGGGAAGACTGACAATGAAATGTGATGGCTGAGTGGATGAGAGATCACTGTTACCATCTCCACTTCCCTTCCTAACAGAACCTTTGGAAATGTGATAAAGAGTGACTGCTTTGAGATCAATAAAACATAGATTCTAAGCTCCACGAGGTTAATTAATATGTATGTCTTGCTGACATACCTCCATCACTGACCTGATTGCCAGGCATGCAGTAGATTCTATCACTGAGCCAACTGGGTACATTTATAGCGATTGCTTTGAGACTCGAAATAAACTTACCTGTCAATGCTGGATAATGAATTATTATTATAGAACCATACCTACAAAGAGGATAGTGCAGTATCTGGTACATTGAATCACTCAGCTGAGATAAAAGGAATATAATAATTAACTATATTAAAATGCAAATATACAATGAACATATATTTACAATTTCTTAAGATAAATTGTAATTTTAGATTCATAGCAGTGACCTGATTATTATTCTCATTATCACAAGGATATTTGAAAGCCTTTTACCATATGATTTGATTTTCTGTCACTCAGATGTGTTTTCATTTTAATATTACTGAAGATAGAAATTTGATTTTCTTTTATGTGCCAACAGGAGGAAGAGAAAGAAAACAACATTTATTGAAAGCTTTTCAGTGCCCTACAGAATTTGGGTTTATTCTTAAACTCATTTTAATTAAAATATATTTTGCTCATTTTTATTTTTTCTGTAGTTCAGTATTTCTTGCAGAGTAACATAGGTAAAAAGAGAAATACAGTATGGTAATATTGTAGACATGTTGTACATCATTATGCTTTGGATATTTCCGACATTGCTTTAGAGTAGAGCCGTCAAATCTGATTCCTGTTTAGCACTTTAGTTTTAACACACTCTAGAAGCTCTTTTGCCTCTAAGTCAAATCTTACTTGCAACCTATCATTTAGTTTTGATCACTACCATTTTTATTAGTATGTTGTATTTGTAGTTAATCTTGAGGTATTTTAAACCACCGTTTATAAATATAATATGGTGTGATGTATATGTATTCTCTTAAATGCGTGAGAATAAGCCTTATTAACTTGATAAGGACTAGCTGTGCCGGCAATGAGAAAGTAGGTCATAGGAAGAATACTGGAAGGAGTTAAATGACTGCTCTAAACACACAATGAATGATTTCAGTGTTGCTTTCAATCTTCTTTCACACTTGTATTCCCCTCCCAGAGTGCTTCCATGCAGCTAAGGGAGTTAAGGGAAACTGGATCAAGAATATTCCTCCCATGTTTACAATGCATGTGTTCTAAATAATAAATGAAAATATATTTGTAGGATCGTTAGCTTACAATCTATTGAACACGACTCATACTCAAATATATGAACTTAAAGCACAGATTAGCAAATTTTTTCTTTAGAGGGCTAGATAATAAATATTTTACACTTTAAGGACCATCTAGTCTCTGTCTCAACTATTCAGTTTGCTCTGGTACCATGAAAACAGTCATTGATCATATATAAATGGATGAGTGTGGCTCTATTCCAAACAAAAACAAAATTCTTTGATTTACAAAATCAGATTGGACCAGATTTGCTTTTGGAGCTTGTCAGCCTGCTGGTTTAGAAGGTAAATCCTCATGCTCATGTTTCCCAAGCAATAATTTCATCAGCATAAAGTCAGAATAAAATTTTATATGATAATTATTTCCAAGCTATTCAGTGATACATGAAAAGTACATGTTTATAACTAAAAATTGATACTCAGTTAGAACTAGATTACCAGTGTATTAAGTAATAAATTGACTTAACAGAGGACATAACAGACTAAGAAATAGTGGAGGCTCCAGTGGAAAAAGCCTGCATGTATATAACATCTCTATGAAAATGTAATTTGAATGTTATATATACATTTTTTTATGATTCTGTGTTCCATTATGCTGGATTGATTCATATGTATGCTGTTACATTGACAACGTCAACTAGAACATAGGATTCAGTTTTGAATCCACATCTGATTCTCTCGGGAGTTTTCAGAATTCCAGATGAAGCATTTTTATTTAAGATCATGGAAGAGTAACTGATAATAAAATTGCGCCCCCACCCATCACTATGAATAACTAGAAAAATAGAGGAAAATGTGTGAAACAACCCATTTCAGACTTGAACAACTGGTAGGGCAGGATCCCAGAGGGAAGGGAAAGAACAAAGTGGGCTATACAATAGCCCCCGATGTCAGCCCCAAGCATTTACTAGACTTCACTGAACATAGTGGACTTATCTGGCATTAAAAACAGAGACATAAGCTTAGAGAGCTGAGGTGACTGCAATTTGTGGAGCAGAGTACCAGAGCAGAGAGAATTGTTCACTGAATGAGTCCCATGTATCTGAATTGGGATCATATGGAACATTTGGCTGAGTAAGTGTCACATGCGTAAGGGGAGACTTCACAAGGCTGGGTAAAAGACAGCTCACAGAGAGTTATAAACTGAACAGTTGTCACAGTTCACATGTGGTTGCAATATAACCAAAGTAGAGTAGCCTTCTTGATTACCCCGAGAATTCAGTAGAAACCCAAGAAAGGCCAGATTGTAGAAGGAAGGCTGTACTACCCCTGGAATAAAACGTAACCTAGCTTAGTTATCATTAAGCAATCCTAACAAAGCTTAGAAAAAACTCTCAACAATAAAATGCTGATATGCAAGTACATTATTTTCCAAAATGAAACTCAACATTTTTTTCAAGGAAAACAACAAAATTTGGACAACATCATCATTTATAATGTCCACTGTCCAATCAATAATTTTGCTACTAACCAATCATGTAGTAGGAAAATATGGCTTATAACCAGGGAAAAAATCAGGTAAAATATCCTAGAATTGACAGATACAATAATATTAAAAGATTTAAATAGTTATTACAAACATGACTAAGAAAATGAAGGAATCATTAATACAATGAAGAGAAAAATACGAACTTTAAAAAAAAGAGAGAGAGAAAGAAGATCCAGAAATTATGCTGTGGCCGCTCGCCTTCTCTCTCCTGAGTCCACTTGTCCTTGACCTGTCAGTAATAAGGAAATAGTTATAGCTAATGCTCTGCTACTAATTTTGCTTCGCTTGGCATTTCAAATGAAATATTCTTTATAGTATATTTTCATATTCACTTTTACTATATATTATTCCACCCTATAAAACTCATATCTAATATACTTAACAGCAGAGATTATTTAAAAGAACTGAACTAACTTTGACTATAAAACATATTTCTTAAATAAAAAGTGATAGGTAAAAGTTCCAATAAAACAAAAGTCATCAAATATCATTCAAAGCTAATTTTTTTACAGTATATTGCTGCACTACATACTTGAAAGTTAAATCTGAGTCTGATTGGAGGATGTTTCTCCTTAATTTGCTTTCATTTTCCCTTTCAGAAAGATTTGAGTACCTGTTCTATATTTGACAAGGATAATTTACTATATTTTCTCAATCAATTTCTGGATGTTCCAAAGATATATCAGTAACCATCATATGCACCCATAATTAATGCCGGAGTTGAGTCAGCATACAGAAAGTATGGCCTTTGGATGGCAACTCTTGGCTGAATTCCTAATGTTCTGTTTCAATTTCTGATGAGGTGATGAAGTGGAAAGCTTGTACGATGTAATTTTGCCATATGTTTCTTTTGGGATTTTTGAAAGAGGATCAACGACTTAAAATCACCAGATGAAACACTTCAGCTTTTCAGAGACTAGAAGAGGAAGGTCAAAGCTAATTTTTTAAAAAATTCAACCTGAAGTATCTGAATCCATTCCAGAAAAACCCAAGTAGAGTGGTAGTAATACTTACTAGGGCTACAACAATATGATACAAAATTTGTGAAATATGGTATAATTCATATACATGCTGCATTTTCAGTGTTAGGAACAGATACACTCAATTTGTTTTCCAAAGATCAGCATAATGCCAATATTTAAAATGTAAGCATTTCAGTCTAAATAAGCCAAAAACATGCTGAGGATCAATTTAAAAATGTAACGTTTTTCAATAATTACTTTAATCCCTACAGTAATCCTAATAGTTACCTAATAAATTCATTTTGATGATAGTGGTTCATATTGGTTAGTATTTAGTATTTATAATTTTGCATAAAATGAACATTAACCTTAAAGAACACTGGTTTCTAAGTGTTTTAAATTGGTTTGATATAACAGCATTCTTTCAATAAATGCAATAACATATATACACATTAAAAAAAATTGTAAGAATGTTCTGATGACCAACCATTGATGACCAATCAATGTTCTGATGACCAACCAAATGATCAGACGTTTTCTAAGGCATGAGTACATTTTTAAAGGGCTTCTATTTACCCATCCAGGATAAAGAAAATGATAGAATATTCCAAAGGAATTACTTAGAACAGAGAAATTAGGACCATGTTGAAGTCCTCTGAATCTTTCTTTTCTTTCCTGTATTTCTGACAGGAGTGATCTTATTTCACCTATATGTTACCTTTCTATAACTTTTGGTTTATTCACTGAGACAATTTTGTTCTTCTAGAATAATCAAAAGCTACTGTATTCTGTCCCCCACCCCTACCCTTTCAAGAATGTGAACAAATTAATATTTAGTTCAACTCAACTAGAAAATTGTTCTACTTTTTGTTATGAAGCATATATCTCATACAAAATAATGTATATGCTATTCACTGTTGTATGTTGAGTGCTTGCTCAGTCGTGTCTGACTCTTTATGACCCCATGGATGGCAGGCTGCTAGGCTTCTCTGCCCATGGGATTTTCCAAGCAAGAATACTGGCGTGGGTTACCATTTCCTTCTGCAAGAGATCTTCCTAACACAGGAATCAAACCCGTGTCTCTTGTGTTTTCTGCATTGGCAGGAGAATTCTTTACCACTGTGCCACCTGGGAAGCCCTATGTATATCTTTTTTGGAGAGTATGTATTTACCATCACAGAAATTTCCAAGATTGTAATGGATGGAGCCTGTTCATTATCACAATAATATGAGCTTTTTCAGACTTTTGTTTCCATTAATATTTTAAAGATTTTTTTTGAGTAGAATGTAATTCTTGTTACCACTTGCAAAGTATTTTGCACAATTTCATATGGTTAATATTTTCTCAACAACAGTCAGTTCAGTCTCTTAAGTCGTGTCCAGCTCTTTGAGACCCAGTGGACTGCAGCACACCAGGCTTCCCTGTCTATCACTGACTCCCAGAGCTTGCTCAAATTCATGTCCATAGAGTCAGTGATGCCATTAACCTCTCATCCTCTGTCGTCCCCTTCTCTTCCTGCCTTCAGTCTTTCCCAGCATCAGGGTCTTTTCTAATGAGTCAGTTCTTCGCATCAGGTGGCCAAAGTACTGGGAACTTCAGCTTCAGCATCAGTCCTTCCAATGAGTACTCAGGACTGATTTCCTTTATGATTGACTGGTTGGATCTCCTTGCAGTCCAAGGGACTCTCAAGAGTCTTCTCTAATACCACAGTTCAAGAGCATCAATTCTTTGGCACTCAGCTTTCTTTATAGTCCAACTGTCACATTCATACATGACTACTGGCAATACCATAGCTTTGAGTAGATGGACCTTTGTCAGCAAAGTAATGTCTGCTTTTTAATATGCTGTCTAGGTTGGTCAACATATGAGTATGAAAATTGCTGAATAGAAAATTTGAAATATTTGCAGAGTAAATATCCAGATAACTACCATTTGAATTCTACAATTTCTAACATCTTGCTGTATTTGCTTTTATCTCATATATTTGTCCATTTCTGTATCCATCTATCAACCTGTCTTACCCTTTGATGCATTTTACTGCTAAACACATCAGCATGCATATCTTTATCTAGAGTTCAGTATTTGCTTTCAGACAGTTAATTCTTAGAGCCCAACTTCACACGCAGTGAAATGAACAATTCTTGTGTGGACTGTGCCATGAGGTTTGACAAAAGCTTACACCATGTCACCAACCCCTCAAGATATGAAACAGATGCAAATCCCTGTCAAGATATGACGTATTTCCATCACTACAGAGAATTTCTGCATGCCCCTCTCAAGTCAGTTCCTTCGAAGTAACCTTTTTCTGATTTTCTCCATAGTTTAGTTTTGGGCTTAGCCTAATATCTCTGAGCTTCCCTGATGGGTCAGACAGTAAAGAATTTACCTGCAGTGCAGGAGACCTGGGTTCAATCCCTGGGTTCAGAAGATTCCCTGGAAAAGGAATGGCTTCCCACTCCAGTGTTCTTGCCTGGGAAATCCCATGGACAGAGGAGCCTGGTGGGCTACAATCCATGGGGTCGCAAAGAGTCAGACACGACTGAGCAACTAACACTATCACACTTTTATTTTTTTGTTTTTTCCATTTATTTTTATTAGTTGGAGGCTAATTACTTTACAATATTGTAGTGGTTTTTGCCATACATTGCAAAACAGAAAAAGAGACACAGATGTACAGAACAGACTTTTAGACTCTGTGGGAGAAGGCGAGGGTGGGATGTTCTGAGAGAACAGCATTGAAACAAGTATACTATCAAGGGTGAAACCGATCACCAGCCTAGGTTGGATGCATGAGACAAGTGCTCAGGGCTGGTGCACTGGGAACACTATCACACTTTTAATATCTCTACTTCTGTTTCTCCATATTCAAGTAGTTCATTTCTCTCGCTGTGCTAGAACATTATACCATTTCTATAGTGAAAATCGAACAAATAGGCAAAATAATATAAACTAAAAACAGTTGACCCCCTCCATTAAATAATGGAACCATCATAACATTCCACATCCATTACAATTTGGTTCCATACTTTCTAGCATTACTTACAATATTCCCCATAATTTCCATCATTTCTGTAATCACACGGAACTTACTCTCTGACTAAACCGTAAGTATTATAAGCTGTTATCTTGGGTCATACATAAACATTTAATAGATTTAATAGTCATAGTTTTGGCTCTCAGAGGATCTGTGACATGTGGTAAATTTAAATACAGCTGAATGACAGATTTGAATTACAACCTTGGCAAAACTGACATGTGAAAGCAAGCCCTACAGTAAGTGAATGAGCACAGCTAGCTCCATACATCTGCCTCTCAATATAGTGACATTTGTTATATACATCAAGTGTACATTCACTCTCACCCAGATTTTGAAGGGATCACTTAATTTGTTTCACTATGTTTTAAAGAGAAAGTCGTAAGCTATGAGGAAACATGACTTACAGGATTCACAGCCTTAGGGTTTGTTCCTCAGATATATAAACGTTCTATCCTAGTTACTTCTTGGTGCTGCAAGAAATAGGAAAATAAACTTTTATTCTTATTCTAAATATATTAGTTTCTATCATAGTCTTTTATGCCTTTTCTTAATTACCTATTTATATGCTAATTCTTCCTTACAAATTAAAGAAAATTAGAAAGCACCCCACATACTTGAAACACTGTAGCTTGTCTTTTAGAATATATAATTGAGCTATTTCTTTCTAAGAAAGATAAAAAAAGATATTTAAGAGACCATGATGAGTTGGTTGCATGTGGAAACTAATATCAATCTAACATTTAAAAAATATATCTTATATACGTAATTATTCATCTTTCATTTGCTTAGAATATTTTCTCCCTTATACTACCCCATGTGCTACATTCATACAAATTTAAGAACAAATAGGGAAGCATACATTTTTTTTACCCCTCATAGTAACAGTTTCAGTTAATTGTATTTTAGGATTCAAGAAAAGATTGGTACGTGGTCTTCAAATAACTTTATCTCACAGGAAATTTCTTTGTTCAACTGACAATAAAACTGCCCAGTTTTGAGAGATTCATGTAGGAGTTTATATATGTACAGCATAGCAGTGAGACATAACAAAATATAAACTGATTTTTTAAATCATGTTAGTACTATTACAGTTAACCCCCTCCAAGCAAGTTAAACTGATGTAGAAATAATTTTTAAAAAACTATCAGAAGAGTTCATGAGATGCACAATACCTGATGTCATATTATCCACAGACAGTATTTGCACTAAATTAGGAAGAGAAGCTAGAACCTCAGAGGCTCAGCACAAGAGTTCCTATCTGATTTATGCCTGATTCAAATGCTGTTTAGCAGAGAATCTGCATATCATAGTCATTTAGGGATATATGCTGATGAAAGCTCCAAACTAAAATGTTTCCATCATCTCTCAAAATGCAGGATTATGGGAAATCATGTACTGGTTTGTAAAGATCCCACTGAAAGAGGCAAGTCTTTATTGGTGACTCAGAGGATAAGGAATCTGCCTGCAATGCAGGAGACCTGGGTTCGATTCCTGGTTTGGGAAGATCCCCTGGAGAAGGGAATGGCAACCCACTCTAGTATTCTTGCCTGGAGAATTCCATGGACAGAGGAGCCTTGCGGGCTACTGTCCTGTGGGTCACAAAGAGTCAGGCACAACTGAGTGACTACTACTATATAGAGACACTTCTCTCCATGATTTTTAATTGTCTAAAGGAATACCCACTTCAGTAATCTTGCCTGGGAAATCCCATGGACAGATGAGACTGGCAGGTTACAGTCCATGAATTTGCAAGGAGTTGGACACGACTGAGTAAATGAGCATGCAAAGCAATTCACATGGCTGCACTCAACTATAAAATGTATATGGAAGTGACAGTCTAAAACATGTGCCTGAAAGGAGAAGGGGAGCATAATGTAAACAGCTTCAGCGACCACTTCAATATTTTTGACAGTTGATGATCAATTGGTTTTTACCTGAGATTTTTTTTTTCTTTTTGCATTTGTATTTGGGACCTTTCCACCACCATGGAAAACAGCAGTTTACTTAGGTGTGTTAGGTGAGTAGGCAGGGTTTCTTTAATTCTTTATCAAGTAACCGTCATCATTCACAATTTCTTAGCTTTCCATATACTTACTAGCTGAGTGGAAATTTTTAATTGAATAGACATTCCATTAATTGAGCAATAATAATGAATTAGTGATGTAATTCTACTTCAAAAGAAATGGGCTCTACTTTATTTTTTGTGCCTTCTTCCATCGCCATAATGTGTAAGATGTATTCATCAGGTCCACAGTGCCTTGTTATGTTTATCTCGTGTGTGTGTGTGTGAGGGGGGAGAGAGAGATCTGGGAAAACGGAAGTGCATACTAATAATGTCCAATGGAGTTTAAAGGCTTCAGGAAAATAAAATATCCCAATAGAGTCTGAAATTAAAAGATATATCAGATGGTGTTCAGCTTGAAGGGTGTCCTATAAGAATAGGAGCAGGAACCGAAAAAGCCATGTCTTACACCAGAGTACCACAAGCAAATCAGTGTGAGGAAGGGAAGCCTGAGAGAGACAAGAATGAGATCATGACATGTCTTACGTATATTGTTAAGAACTTTGGATATTATAAAATGAGATTACAATGGGAATAAGTTTTAAAATTATGAATAAATATGTTGTACACTTGAAAGTTATATAATATTACACATCAGTTATATCTCAGTAAAATAAAAATAACATGTTTGGATGTGTTTGGTGTGTTCTGAATATATATAGCCTTTAGACATTTGGGTATTTCAATTATAAATATGGACATAGCTTGTTGCTATAGAAAGAGATTGGAATGTGATCAGTGTAGAGATGGTGATCAATAGTGGAGACTGGAAAATTTACCCATGGGAAAATTATGTAGAGGGAGAAAAGCAGTGGGCAAATGATGAAACCAAAGATTCTTGACTATATTATTATGTCCTGTTTGTACCAGTTGTAGGGAAAAGTAGCTTACTCTCCATGACAGAATCTACTGACTACAATTCTGAAAATTACTGGCAAGAAGAAGTATAGTTCAGTCCAGTCGCTCAGTCATGTCGGACTCTTTGTGACCCCCATGGACTGTAGCATGCCAGGCTTCTCTGTCCATCACCAGCTCCCAGAGCTTGCTAAAACTCATGTCCATCGACTGAGTGATGCCATCCGACCATCTCATCCTCTGTTGTCCCCTTCTCCTCCTGCCTTCAGTCTTTCCCAGCATCAGGGTCTTTTCTAATGAGTCAGTTGTTCACATCAGGTGGCCAAAGTACTGGGAGCATCAGCTTCAGCATTAGTCCTTCCAGTGAATGTTCAGGACTGATTTCCTTTAGGATGGACTGGTTTGATCTCCTTGCAGTCCAAGAGACTCTCAAGAGTCTTGTCCAAGACCACAGTTCAAAAGCCCCATCAGTTCTTTGGCATTCAGCTTTCTTTATGGTCCAGCTCTTACATCTATACATGACTACTGGAAAAACCATAGCTTTGACTTGATGGGCCTTTGTTGGCAAAGTAATGTCTCTGCTTTTTAATATGCTATGTTGGTCATAGCTTTTCTTCCAAGGAGCAAGCGGCTTTTAATTTCGTGGCTGCAGTCACCATCTGCAGTGATTGTGGAGCCCAAGAAAATAAAGTCAGTCACTGTTTCCATTGTTTCCCCATCTATTTGCCATGAAGTGATGGGGCTGCATGTCATGATCTTAGTTTTCTGAATGTTGAGTTTTAAGCCAACTTTTTCACTGTCCTCTTTCACTTTCATCAGGAGGCTCTATAATTGCTCTTTGCTTTATGCCATAAGGGTGGTGTCATCTGCATATCTGAGGTTATTGATATTTCTCCTGGAAATCTTGATTCCAGCTTGTGCTTCATCTAGCCTGGAATTTCCTGTGATTTACTCTGCATATAAATTAAATAAGCAGGGTGACAATATACAGCCTTGACATACTCCTTTCCCTATTTGGAACCTGTCTGTTGTTCCATGTCCAGTTCTAACCGTTGCTTCTTGACCTGAATACAGATTTCTGAGGAGGCACGTAAAGTGGTCTGGTATTCCCACCTCTTGAAGAATTTTCCACAGTTTGTTGTGATCCACACAGTCAAAAGCTTTGGTGCAGGCGATAAAGCAGAGGTAGATGTTTTTTTGGAACTCTCTTACTTTTTCGATGATCTAACGGATTTTGGCAATTTGATCTGTGTCCTTTGCCTTTTCTAAATCTAGCATGAACATCTGGAAGTTCACGGTTTACAGACTGTTGAAGCCTGGCTTGGAGAATTTTGAGCATTACTTTGCTAGTGTTTGAGATGAGTGCAATTGTTTGGTAGTTTGCACATTCTTTGGCATTGCCTTTCTTTGGGATTGGAATGAAAACCTAACCTTTTCCAGTCCTATGGCCACTGCTGAGTTTTCCAAATTTGCTGGCATATTGAGTGCAGCACTTTAACAGCATCGTCTTTTAGGATATGAAATAGCTCAACTGGAATTCCATCACATCACTAGCTTTGTTCATAGTGATGCTTCCTAAAGCCCACTTGACTTCACATTCCAGGATATCTGGCTCTAGGGGAGTGATCACACCATCGTGGTTGTCTGGGTCATGAAGATCTTTTTTATATAGTTCTTCTGTGTATTCTTGCCACCTCTTCTTGATATCTTCTGCTTCTGTTAGGTCCATACTGTGTCTGTCCTTTATTGTGCCCATCTTTGCATGAAATGTTCCTTTTTTGTCTCTAATTTTCTTGAAGAGATCTCTAGTCTTTCTCATTCTATTGTTTTTCTCTGTTTCTTTGTATTGATCACTGAGAAAAACTTTCTTATCTCTCCTGCTATTCTTTGGAACTCTGCATTCAAATGGGTGTATCTTTCCTTTTCTCCTTTGCCTTTTGCTTCTCTTCTTTTCATAGCTATTTGTAAGGCCTCCTCAGACAACCATTTTGCCTCTTTGCATTTCTTTTTCTTGGGGATGGTCTTGATTACTGCCTCCTGTACAATGTCACAAACCTCTATCCATAGTTCAGGCATTCTGTCTATCAGCTCTAATCCCTTGAATCTTTTTGTCACTTCCACTGTGTAATTATAAGATATTTGATTTAGGTCATACCTGAATGGTCTAGTGGTTTTCCATACTTTCTTCAATTTAAGTCTGAATTTGGCAATAAGGAGTTCAAGATCTGGGTCAACAGCTTGTTTATAGTGCTCACTGTGTGCCAGGTACTATTCTAAATTACATATACGTATCCTCACTTAATCCTGACAGCAGATTGGAATAGAGAAAGGTCAAGTAACTTGCAAGGCTTATAAGAGTTAAAATAGTTAAAATATTTTTTTAACTATTTAAAAAAGTTAAAATCCTTATTTTATTTATTTATTTTTTGAAGAGCAAAGTTTTTAACCCAGGACTTCTAGCTGCAGCATCTCTGTTCTCAACAGTGAGATCATGGTGATATTTTAAAATCTTACAGCTTCAGCTGTGGTTTCCCTGGCCTTGTCTTAGAAGCAACTAATATACTACATTTCCTTGCTTCAGTTTGTTCCCTGGTAGGTTCTGACTTTTGGATAATCACTATAGTGATATTAACCATAACAAATGGAATATAAAGCATGCCAGTTTATTCAGTATTATTTATTGGGAAATCAGAAGCTGTTTAAACTTTTTAAAAAAATTCACAAAAGAAGTAGAAATATTAAGAAAATTTAGATTAAAGATGTCCTGTGATAAAGATATGCAGCTATTTAATCTTTGTGACATCAGTTTCTTCATTTGTGAAATGGTATCTACATTAAGAATAGTTGTAGGAGTCAAAGTTTTTGGTCATAGAACATCTCATATAATATTTGCAAGCTAATTTCTCAATATTTTTTAACTTCATTTAAAAATATATAGGAAACTACAACTCAAAGTTGTACTTCAAAATAGCGACTGCTATAAGGAAGAGAAATGCTCTTGTCTAGCTATTAATAGAACATGAAATTGTCTTACCTTCATTCACTTCACAAAAATATAGTTTCATTAAAATTTAAAACTTAGAATAATGATGTCTTAATTTCTGGTTTAGGGTACTTTGAAATTTTTAGTTTGAATATTCTAAAATTATATGTTTAATTTGCACCACCTCAAAGTATGCTCATAAACATCCTTCATACATCTAAATTTGAGAGGTAGAGCTAATATGACTTTAAAATAACATTTTAGTCACAGGTAAAGGGAAAATAAATTTCTCAAAAATATCCCATTAAGATAAGGAAAGAATAAAATCAGTAAAATGAAAATCCCTTTGCATAATAGTCTACTATCATGTATAATTAAAATCTCATTTGGGTTTTAGAATTTTTGGAAAATATTCCCATTCAAATATAAGCTGCTTATAAACAACTGGGAAAGATGAAATAGAAGGTTTTATTTTTCCTAATCATAAATAATATTTGTATATGCACATTAACACTTTTGGATTTGCATTAAAACTGAAATACTGAGTCTGTTGAGAAAACATTTACTGAACACCTACTCTATGTGGTACTATGTTAGGTTTTGAAGCTACAAAAGAGAAATGGTACTTACCAGCAGTTAGATCACAAGGAAGAGCAACAAGAAGAAATTACTATGGAAACAGAGAGATCGGTGCCATATTAGGAAGTAGTTAGGGAAAGCTTAATAAATGAAATGATATTTTGCCTGGACTTCTATGTTTTCAGTAGGAGGGGGTAATGTGCATAGTAATGTGATCATGAATAATAGAGGAGAAGGAAAAAGATCAGAGAATCTAGTAAATTATATTTTAGGCAATTAAAGTGTTCATAGTATCTATTTATCCATACTATATACTTAATAATATCTATTTCATAAGAATATATAAAAATACTCCACTTATTAAACCCTTTTAAAGTTTCACAAAATATTGATTTTCATTTAGCAAAATTAATTTAATGGCATTACAAAGTGTTGATTTGTTAATATATAGAAAATGAGAGAAGCTAACCTGAGGAAAACTAAAATTTTCTAATGGAATGCTTTTTTCCCCCTAATGGAATACTTTTAAAATAAAGTTTTATCGTTTATTCATACTCTGATTGTGTGTGTTTGTGGTGGGAGTGTGTGATTTAACATGTGTGAAAGTTTGTGATGAAAAAAAATGGAGACTTGTGTGACCATATAGGGATTTTGTAAATAATACTCTCTATTTCTCTTTAAAGTTTTTCTCAAAAATAAAAAGACTGTATTTGAGTGCCAGTGGGAAACTATTTTAACAAAACTACCTGTTCTCAGACGATAAAAAATTTAGAATTTGCTTACCTTACTTCTTAGAATTAAGTCTAAGGTATTGCCACATGCAATACCTGTTGGTGGCAGTGAAGATGGTAGGAAAGTAACTAAAACCTTTAGAATATAGGATTTTTGAAATGTGCATCTTAAGGCTTTAGGCATAATAGCTGTATAGAGACAACTGTTTTAAGAAATGTGATTGTACGCTGTGTCTTACCAGGTCATATTCATCATCTTCCCTCTTTTTTCCCCCCCTCTAGCAGTTGGTTATAGGTCAGATAGTTATCTAGAACTCTTAACACATACCCCAAACACTTTTCCCATACCCCAAACCTACTCCTTGGAGATGGCTTGTATGGGGAGGCATTCAGCAATCAGTGATTATAGAATCATAGGATATCATTCTGGAAACAGTTACTTTATAATTTCTCATTCAAAACCTGAAGTAGCTTTTAGGAAGAGTTGTTGAACCAAATAGATCAATTACTGTTTTCATACTATCAGCATAATCTAGAAGAAAAAGTGCTGTAGTAAGCACTTTAAAATTATAATATGTAAAAAATATAGGCATGTTAAAACATGTGCATACATACATTTCCAAACCACCCCAAAGCTGTTTCTTTTGAAATATACACACTTATTATATCTTCTTTCTGAATAAATATCTGGAAAATAACAAAACTGGCTTGAGAAACTGAATTCTTCCAAATGTGGATGTTGAGTGTAAGCCAACACTATTAATTTCATTGGAATATCCAATGTGAGGATGTTAACAAGAATCATATTTCTATTTTAAATAGCTTGAATATTAGTTTACACTATTATATACATATTTTAATGCAAAATTATTTCCAGTCTCTTTTATCTAAGCCACTGAACAAACCATAACTTAATTCACAAACTTCATCTTCAAACTTCAGTCTGACATTTAGTCTCTCTCTCCTCTTTTAATTGTCTGATTGACATTCCATACCACACTGTGTACTGCGGGGCTTGTGTACCTCAAACTGCATATTTTAAACCCATTTGTTAATCACTGGGTGATAGATCTCTCTGCGTCATTCATGTATCTACATGTTTTGCAAGTGAGACACCAGCTGCCTTATTTTAGCAATTCTCTTTTCAAGGATATTTACAAAGCAAAAGGCTGTGAAAGATAAAGGCTCAATCCAAGCCGCTCCAAGAGGAGTAAGCTTCCTTGTAAGAATAACTTTAATATGAAGCTGATTGTATAATACAGTTAGAGAGATTTTAATTAGTAAAATGATAATGTAAAATGTAATAATATACATCTTCAGCAGTATTTTAATAGAGATTTCAACTAGCTATTTTATTCTAGCTAAATTAAACTTCCTTTGTTCTTTTGTGATTAAAATTTTACATATCTACTTTTATGCATGGTGTTCAAAGTTTAGTTTGGCAAAGCCATATTTTATTTAGCAGTGGATTGAAACAAAAAGAATATAAAGTAAGAAGTATAAGACTTAGGTTCCAAAAAAAAAAAAAAAAGACTTAGGTTACATTCTGCCTTTTTTGCATTCTAATCAAATGCATAATCAAAATTACCCAAATATACTTGATGTCTAGTTTCCCATAGAATTGGCAATAAAAAAGTCTACCTTGACTTCTTTGTCCTCACATTGTGGTGTGGATTAAATGAAATTAGGTGACATATTTTCCATATTATTATTTCCATGTATTTCTCTATAAAATGTAATTGCTTATTTATATATATTTTGCTTTATTAGAAAAAGGATTGAATGCAGTTTTCAGTCTTAGCAGATTGAACTGATGCACATCCCCTTTGAATTCCACCTACCTCCACCACTAGGAATGACATGCACATAGAAATGTCAGATGAAATGTATTTGAAAAAAGTTCAACTATTTTTGCAGTTGAAAGCCAATCTAAAAAAAAAAAGAGTCTACTCCTAAAGTATCAGCAAGGAATAAAGAACAAAAATACAATAAGAGAGTGATCTTATGCTACAGAGGTTTAAATTATTAATTTCTGAACCTGAAGCTAGAACTGTAAGATAAATCTCTTCATAACAACAGTTCTTAGATACATACAACAACATGAATGAAGCTCAGAAACATTATGCTAAGTGCAAACACATGACTCAAAAGGTTACACACTGGGCTGCTGGTTACAGATAGAATGGAACAGACTCGTTTCTCCCTTCTCCTCCCTGTTGAGTACAGCCCAGGACCCTGGACTAACAGACGGTCATAAGAGGAAAGAGCATACTGGGTAGATTTCAATCTCTGGTCTTGAGGAATGACGTGACAGCAAGTTCTCTGTGTTTTCTTTACTTAGTTTTTCTTTTTTTTTTTTTTCCATTTATTTTTATTAGTTGGAGGCTAATTACTTTACATCATTACAGTAGTTTTTGTTATACATTGAAATGAATTAGCCATGGATTTACATGTATTCCCCATCCCAGTCCCCCCTCCCACCTCCCTCTCCACCCAATCCCTCTGGGTCTTCCCAGTGCACCAGGCCCGAGCACTTGTCTCATGCACCCAACCTGGGCTGGTGATCTGTTTCACCCTAGATAATATACATGTTTCAATGCTGTTCTCTTGAAACATCCCACCCTCGCCTTCTCCCAGAGTCCACAAGTCTGTTCTATACATCTGAGTTTTTCTTATCTTTTCTTCTTCGTCTTTTTTTTTCTTTCTTTTCTTCTTTTTTTAAATCTATATATCCTGACTGGGCATTGGATAACTGTATAACGTGCAACACCAAACAGCCGCATACCCAGAAAAACCCAAAGAAAAAGCCTGATTTCTTAGGCAAAAGATGAGGAAAGGGTCAGCCTAGGATGAGAGAAATGTTTTGACAAATAATTGCCCAATCCTAACCAAACACCATGGATGCCCTCCCCCACCCTGTCTACGTCCCCATGTGGGGCCACTGGAGACTGAGTGAGGAGTCTGGACTTCACAGTGTTCCTCTGGTGGTGGCAGGAGGAGCCCCTCACCTTCTTAACTAGACAGTTGGAGAATCTTGAAGAGAGGAACAAGCAGGAGACAGAGATCCTTTGAATTTGCATAGGAAGCCTTGGGCAGATCTTTGAGCAACCTACATGTGATACTGACCTGAATTATCACACCTAAGGGATCAAGAACTGAACTGCAGTGTGGAATAACACCCAGGTTTTCAGATTGATTTCTTGGTGATATGCTTCATGAAAGTAGATTAGAATAGCACTGCAAAGGCCCTAAAAATTAAGTTGTCATTTGATCCAAACCTTCAAAAGTAGGTCAGGACCTACATGCTAAACCTACACAGGGTGACTACCAGCTAAAATCGAAGGTTTAAATAGGACCCAGAATCTCCTAACATAATAGTCACAATATCCAGGATACAATTACTAATTACTAGTCACACCAAGAACCAGTAAACTTCCCACCTGAATGAGGAAAGATAATCAAGGGATGCCAGTGCCGAGATAACTCAGATGGAGAAAGTATCTCACAGGGATTTTAAAACCGTTATCAGAAAAATGCTTCAATGAGCAGTGCTTTTAAAACAAATGAAACAAAGAAAATACCAGCAAAGAAATAGAAGACATATAAAAGAGCTAGACTAATGACTCAACATATAAAAGAGCTAGACTAATGACTCAACCCAGGGAGGAATAGCCTGAGATATAATAGACATTTCAAATATTAAGAATACCATGAAAAACTATGCCCATACATTTGACAAAAATGTTAAGAGTGAAAACCTCTGTGTAAAAGTATAGCTTAGAACTTGACAGAAAACAGCAAAATTCTATAAAGCAATTATCCTTCAATAAAAAAAATTAATTAAAAAAAATGTGTAGCTTAGAGATTTAACCTACAAGAAGAGAAACTCAGAATAAAAGCAACAACAAAAACAACAAAACTTAAAAAGTGAATCAATCAAAATGAACCATTCAAATTAAGCCCTTGGATTATATAATTTTATATTAGTTATTATTCAGGGAAGTATGATCTCTATTATGCAGAGTGATTTAAAAAAATAGAGAGGAGAAAACCATCATTACTGTTAGGTTAAATTTTTATCTTAAATTGATAGGTTAAATTTTAACTTAGGTTTTTAACTGAAATTTCATTTATAGCAGAAGTGCAAATGATTTATTTCCAAATAACAAAATGCCAAACTCAACCATTCAAAAAAGAAAATATAGATATATTTTAACCATGGGCAATATATAGTACTAGGTAACTGAATTGCTTTTTTTTTTAATATGCACACTGGTTTTTTATAAGCTAATGAAATTATAGAGGGCATCGAACTGGAATGGTGGTTCTGATTTAGGGATAGTTAATCAGAAACCATTATTTTGGACAATAATTAGGGAGTGGATCCAGTTTTGATGCAGTCACTTACATACATATTACAACAAAATACACACATCGATGACACAGAATCATCTTTTTAGTCTGTTAGAGACTGCTTATCCCTCTCTTTTCTATGCCAGAAGCAGGGCAAATTACAACTCAGGAGTTTATTCAAACTGTTATAAAGTAATAAAAGCGTAGTTATAGAGCTGTATGGTGAGTAAGAATGAACACATTCCTGTTCACTTCACAGGACGTTACTGTCTGTTCCTCCAAAGGCAATACCCATCAGCCTTCTCTCACACTAGCATTAAGACACAATTTCTAATCATCATCGGTAACTAAAAGTCTATCAATATATTGAGTTCTTCGTTACTGTTTTACTTAAAACCAGTTCCTGCCCTTGGAATGATACGTCAGGGAAATAGCAATAAAAATGTCCCTCTTAGTGTAGGTATAAATTGTTTCTGCCTTTGTGGAGGCAAATGGACAGTGTATATTGAAATTCATATGTGAATAATCTGTGATCCAGTAGTTATTTTGTTTAAAAGTAAGGAATAGAGAGCAGTTATTAAGAATACTGGTCCTGACACTAGATAGTATGTGTGGAATGCCCAGACCTAGCACTTACTTTGTGAACTTAGACAAGGCAATTTTTACCTTCAGTGCAATGTAAAGATAATAACACCTTTCTCACATAACACAGTACTTGGCACATAATATTATCTTAAAGCAATCAGTGTACAAATGCACCATGAGACAGATACAGCAGTCTCCCTAACAATATTTTCTAAAAAACTTAAAACAACTACTTAAATGATGACTAGCATAGATGTTACTAAAGACTTGCATTTACATGTATTAGATCACTGTATCCCTATACATAAATGAGATATATTTCGTATTGCAGAATGGATAGCTTTAGTACAAAGTGAGTGGGAATAATTGGTTGACATAAGCCATATTATTTAATTTGCCTGTAAAATGTAAAAGAAACTATTTGTCTAATAGCTACTTTAGTATGTGCATTTAAATCCCTAGAAAGAGATCTAAAAGTACAAATACTAAAATGATAGCAGTAGATATTTTGGGAAGAGGAGTGGAATTTTGATGAGATCAAGAGGAATTTTTTCATATATAAGGTTTTCATTTTTACAAAATACATGCATGTGTTGCCTGCATGCATGCTAAATTGCTTTGGTCATGTCCGACTCTTTGCGACCCCATGAACTACAGCCCTCCAGGCTCCTCTGTCCATGGGATTCTCCAGACAGGAATAGTGAAGTGGGTTGCCATGCCCTCCTTGAGGGGATCTTCTCAACCCAGGGATCAAACTCACATCTCTTAACGTTTCCTTCATTGGCAGACAGGTTCTTTATCACTCACCCCACCTGGGAAGCCCATATGCATGTGTTGCTTAGGGTTTATTAGACAAATTTAAAATTAAATGTTAACAGTACAAATTTTATAAGTTGTTTTCACAGTGTGGTAAAGTAAAAAATGTTGACCAGAGACCATCAGTATTGCATTTTGATACGAATTTTGAATATGTATTCAAATGGTATGCTTACCTGTTAAGGCAATGGACCTATGCTTTGTGATAATAAACAGATTTTTTAGAAATAAGACAAATTTCTGTTTTGGTTCAAGCAACCTGGACCTTATCTATAGAGTTAATCAAGTCACTTCAGTCCGTCAGTCATGTCTCACTCTTTGTGACCCCATGGGCTGCAGCACGCCAGGCTTCCCTCTCCATTACCAACTCCTGGAGCTTACTCAAACTCATGTTCATCGAGTTTGTGATGCCATCCAACCATCTCATCCTCTGTGTCCCTTTCTCCTCCTGCCTTCAATAGCATCAGAGTCTATTCTAATGAGTCAGTTCTTCACGTCAGGTGGCCAAAGTATTGGGAACTTCAGCTTCAGCATCAGTCCTTCCAATGAATATTCAGGACTGACCTCCTTTAGGTTTAACTGGTTTGATCTGCTTGCAGTCCAAGGGACTCTCAAGAGTCTTCTCCAACACCACAGTTCAAAACCATCAATTTGTTGGTGTTCAGCTTTCTTTACGGTCCACCTCTCACATCAGTACATGACTACTGGAAAAACCATAGCTTTGACTAGACGGACCTTTGTTGGCAAAGTAATGTCTCTGCTTTTTAATATGCTGTCTAGGTTGGTCATAGCTTTTCTTCCATGGAGCAAGGGTATTTTAGTTTCATGGCTGCAGTCACCTTCTGCAGTGATTTTGGAGCCCCCCAAAATAACGTCTGTCACGGTTTCCATTCTTTCCCCATCTATTTGCCATGGAGTGATGGGACTGGATATCACAATCTTAGTTTTCTGAGTGATGAGTTTTAAACCAACTTTTTCATTTTCCTCTTTCACTTTCATCAAGAGGCCCTTTAGTTCTTTGCTTTCTGCCGTAAGGGTGATGTCATCTGTGTATGTGAGGTTATTGATACTTCTCCCGGTAATCTTGATTCCAGTGTGTGCTTCATCCAGCCCAGCGTTTCACATGATGTACTCTGCATATAAGTTAAATAAGCAGGGTGACAATATACAACCTTGACTTACTCCTTTCCCTATTTGGAACCTGTCCATTGGTCCATGCCCAGTTCTAACCGTTGCTTCTTGACCTGCATACAGGTTTCTCAAGAGGCACGTGTTCCCACCTCTTGAAGAATTTTCCACAGTTTCTTGTGATCCACACAGTGAAAGCCTTTGGCATAGTCAATAAAGCAGAGGTAGATGTTTTTCTGGAACTCTCTTGCTTTTTCGATGATCCAGCAGATTTTGGCAGTTTGATCTCTGGTTCCTCTGCCTTTTTTAAATCCAGTTTGAACATCTGGAAGTTCACGGTTCATGTACAGTTGAAGCCTGGCTTGGAGAATTTTGAGCATTCCTTTACTAGTGTGTGAGATGAGTGCAATTGTGCAATAGTTTGAACATTTTTTGGCATAGAGTTAATAAGTACCCTCAAAATTTGAGGAATAGAAAATCCTGCCTGGATGTTTTATATGTTTAAGTTTTTAAATCAGATATGGTACCTGAAGGAACAATTCATAGCCCAAGCAGGAAAAGCCTTTGGTATATAAATTTCAGAGTATTGGTTTTCATTTACAAAATTTTACAAAATTTTGCCAGTTTGTGAGAAGTTGACATTTTTTTCCTGGGCTCCCTAAGCGCTGATTCACCAAAGTTACATGATCCATCACTAGTTGCCAAATTTCTCATTCCTGGACTTACTAGTCTTATTTAGGTGCTGAGAAACAATTAAATGGGGCACAAATAATAAAACTTAAAAGTCTGTTTTTAAAAGATTATTTATCGTAGAGTGCATCTATTGCCACAAGCATGATAATGAAAAGATTGGAATAACCCTTTTCCAGTTTGCCATTTATTCAACTCAGAGTAAAACCTGAAGGATTCAGAGGAGAAGCCATGTAGTATGTGGCTGGGAACAAACACAGTGCTAAGAATTTCTTTTCTTCAGAATTGGATTATAAAATATTACCATTTGTCAACACATTTCTTTTTCTAATAGGTGTAAAAACAAATCCAAAAATATCATAGTGTCATGAAATTGTGATATTCATAAAGCTCCATCTTGATCCAATTAAAATAATGAGAAGGCCTGCATACTAAAAAGTTTATGGTACACCTTTAATATATAATAATACTTTAAAAAAAGCATTAGGCCATAAAACAAGTGTAAGCATGTATAACAAGTGTTCTGCTTTTTCCTTTGATGACAAAGTTAATGTTTTATTGAAAATTCTTAATAGAACACTAACCAAAATTATTTTGTTTATTCTTCTTCTGCTTTTAAACATTTAGTTTGCCTTTTGGGTAAGCTGGGATTAAATTCTGCAAAAAAATAGACAAACTTGACAAGCATTCCACTTTCATTAATAAAAAATGAAATGGACACATAGTGTTCTCATTAGAAGCTATTATAATATTACTAATTATACATATATTCTGATATGTAATGATATATTCTGTTTTTTAACTCAGAGCTATAACTGTCTTCATATTTCAAATATTTCATATTAACTCAAATTTCAGCCTTACTTGTACATTATATATCTTTTTAATGTATTATCAATGTTTTTATTGACCAGTTTCATTTGATAAAAAATTTTATCATCTCATTAAAGATAAAATTGTGGTTGATGAGTTCATGAAAAAGAGGAAGGATTTGTAAATGCATAAGTAGACTATCCTACTACATAATAATTTATATATAAATTTCTAAAATGGACAGCGCATTCTGTATTTAACCAAGTAACTGCAAATACATCAATTCATTTGTAATTTATAATTTCATAATTTCATGTGGATAATAATTTTATAATTATAATCATAAATTTATAATTTCATTGTGGATCACATAAACTGACTTTTCACAAAATTATTTTTATTCTGAAAATTGTGCTAAACTTCTTAGTGATTGCAAATAATATTGCAAAGAAAAACATATCATTTCACTATTTTGAGATTTTTAAGGATGAAGGCTTGTCTTAACTTGTTATCTCCAACACTTTATCCTATGCAGATACTCAGAAGTTATCCACTGTATGTTGTCTGAATTTCGTTCATAAAACTTTAGCAGAAAAATACAAGACTATTCAGATATATGATGATAACTTTAGAGATGCTGATTAGCTGAACTCATATCCATTAATCCACATTTATCAAGATATTTTAAACCAACCTAAATATATCCAAATATGTATCTTCTTTGTCTTTTGTCCTGGATAACGTGAACACAAGCATATATGTAACCATGAAATACTGGGGTAATTATGTTTGTATGCTGACCTGGCTAGAAGAGTTAATAAAAATAAAATTCCACATGTTTCATGCTTGTGTGGTTTGGTTTTCTTGTTTTGTCCTTCCGCACCTATAAATCTGATTATAGGAAAATCAGAGCTGTGAAAAAGTTTATGAGAAATTGATACATACTAGTGATGTTTATGTTTCATCACCTCATAATAGGCATCTACTTGAACCTTACCAGCTTTCTGAAAGTTGAAGAAAAAAATAATGACAGGATAATGGCCAGGTAACACTTAAAGTGAGAATTCTATGTGAAAATTATGTATATGTATATATATATTAACATGGTCAAACTTTAGGGAAAATTTCACATTCTCAAAGACTTATTTGTACCCATATACTAAGAAACAACAAAAGACTGTTAGAAGTAGGAAAAAATCAATCTAAATCATGTTTCTTTTCATAGACTCTTTAAATATATGGTTGTATCTCAAAGCCTGTGTTTTGCTTATGTATTACTGCACAGAAAACCGTCCTAAACTTCATGGTGCAGAGTGACCATTCTTTCCTTATGCTCGTGGATTCTGGGGCTTGGGGATTTGGAAAGGGCCCATTGAGGTCAGCATGTCTCTGTTCTATTTCAGAGCCCTCACCTGCGAGGTGAATCCACAACTGGAGGCTGGAATCATCTAAAGTTTGTTTTTCACATGTTGGGTGTTTAATGGTGGCTTTTGTCTGGGACCTTCGAAGGGGCGCTTGGCTAGAACACCTACATGGGACTTCTTCATAGGATTTTTGGTGTTTCCTCATTGCTTGGTGACTGAATTCACGAGCATGCATATCGAGAACTAGATGGAAATTGCATCATCTTCTAAGAACTTACGTGGCACAGCCCGAGAAATTACATGATTATCCAAATTCAAAGAAGAGGGACATAGACCATATCTCTTGCTGGTCCGTGTGTTATAATCACAATGTAAGAAAAACATGTGAGATAGGAGATACTGTTATGGCTATTTATGGAAAATGCAGTCTGGCACAGGCAGATTGAAGGGACACTATACAAGAGAAGATCTACAAATGGACCACAAAACAGAAGAAAAGACCACCGGAGTAATTAGTCATCAGATAAATGCAAGTGAAAACCACCACAAAGTACTACTACATACCCATTGGAATGGCTGGGTAATTAAAGAGATAGGATAGGCCAAGTTGTTGGTATGTGGAGCAACTGGAGCCATCATAAATTGCCAGTGGGGATGCAAAGAGCACAACCACTTTGGAAAATAGCTAGGTAGTTTTCTCACGAAGTCATAGCAATTGCGCTCCGAGTTGTTGACCCAAGAGAAATTAAAACATATGTCCACACCAGTATTTCCTTATGAATGTTTATAGCTGCTTTTTTTTTTTTTTTTGCATTAGCAAAAATCTGGAAAGAATGCCAAAACCCATCAGTAGGTAAATGAATAATCACATTTTGGTCTTTATGGAATTCTACTCAGCAATGAAAGAGAACAAATTACCCACACATGTAGAAACATGGAAAATTTTAAGATATTCTGCTGTGCAAAGGAGCAATGGAAAAGAGTGTGTGTTTCATTTATATGAAATTCCAGAAAACATCAAAGTAATCTGTAGTGACCAAGATTAAACTCGTGGCTGTCTGAGGCTGAGAGTAGGTTGGAGGAAAACCACCTTCTGGAAGCTGGAGCGTAAGCCTGCTTTAGGTTTAGCCAATCATCTATCTACCCCATCTCAGGAATTTGAATGGAAGGAGATGGTGTGGCAATGGAAGGGTGGTTGAGAATTTAGTCATGCCCACGATGACATGCTGACAGCTTCTAAGTCTGGGAAAATGATGCCAAATCAATATCGTATCCTGGCAGTTTCTGTAGCATGATGCTGGTTGTGTCTCCATTACTCAGATCCCTTTGTTTTCTACTCATCTCCTGAGCATGGTTCCTAAGCCTTCCTATTGATTCTGTAAGCTGCAGCTATCCTTCCAATAAATTTACATTTGGCTGAAGTTACTTGGAGTCAGTTTCTGTTGCCTTAAAAAGAAGAAAAGAACCCGGACTGAAACAGACTTGCAGGTGCTGAATAATGGCAGTTTTTCTTACTATGCAGCTTTTCAGTAGGGAATTCTATAGGAAAGTACTATTGTGTGCAATATACCTAATGATGCCATTGTTTTCAGTGCACTCTGGCTTACATTGCAGTCATATTCTAAGAATCATCATACTTTATCTTAATTATGCAGATGATGATAATAAATGGCCTGGTTTCTTGATCATTTATCTATCACGGTCCCTCTTTTAGGGTGGCTCAATTTTAAAACTCAGGCTGAAATCAATATCCCCCTCTGGAATAATCTCCTTTCTACTGGAGGGTTTCTTAACTGTCTCAGTTGGTAATTCTATTGATCAACTTCAAGTTCACCTTTGATGCCAGTTCTGCTCTTATTTCTAATAACTGGCTCTTGGCTATATACTTGGCAAAGGCTTTTTCTTCTAACTCTAGGTAATTCACTAGATCCTTGTTATTTCCCCATCTCTGAGCAGACATCTTAGTATTGAGTCCCTTTAACTGGCCACAAAGTATTACCCTAAGCCAAACCTCCATCACATTGAGCATTGCCTTTTAGTACTTCTATTGATTACCAGTCAACAGATTTTCCTAACACCTTTTTCCTGCCAGAATATCCACTGGCTGCCCTCCAGTGGACATTGCTAATTACATGGACAGGCTGCCTGCTTGCTTATCTCCCTACTGCCTACCGGCAAATTCCCCTAACATTCAAGTAGCCAATCCAGATTCTTACTATTGCCAGAAACTTCTCAGACAATGCTTCCTATAGCTTGACGAAGTCTCTGGTTCCTAGGTCTCTTGATGTGTCTACTCAGTTTTGATGGATGACTTGATAAAATCATAACTTTTGTTTTCATTTTTAGTGTAGTTAAAATCCACTCTTATGCTTATACTTGGCCTGGTTAGATTAGATTACATTTCTCATATCATGTATTCTCTTTCTCGCTCTTGTCTTTCTCTTTCTCTCAATGTAGGTAGAGGAACTTTTATCATTATTGAAGCCATCCAGGAAATTTCTGCAGACATTCTCCAAATTTAAATTTATACAAGAAGGTATTCTCAATAAGGTCTTTGCAATATTGTGAATTTACTTTCTCTGTCTGAAAACAGGTACATAATGGAGGCTGAATTTCAACAGAAAGAGAGACTGGGTTTTCTCAGTGTCCTACGTTTTTTTCATTTCATTTTCATTATGTTTTAGATTAGTTATTTTTTGGTAAGATCAATATAATAATAGAGCATTGTTGGTCAAATCATGTAACATCAATATTTAGAGATACACATTTTCTTCTATTGGCTCACAAAATAATTATTTTTAAAGACCATCTTTTTAATGTATGTAAGCATAAAAACAAAATCTACCTAAACATTTTACGCTTTTCGTAGTATAAACCATCTGGACCTGGGACTCTTGTCAGGTTTATGAATCCATTGATGCTGTTTACCTGGATCGGTACTTTAGAATGTTTGTCAGGGCAGATGCAGGTGTATACTCTGTACTTCCTAATGAAAGATAGGCAAATGTGGGGAATATATTTTGTATTGGGCTTAATACAATTTTTAATATTTGGATTAATATAAATACCTGCTCAAAGTTACCAGAGGCATTTAATTATACTCCATTTCAAAGGATGTTTCATTCTGTTTATTTAGAATTTTATTCATGAGAAAAATATGAAATTAATGTTATATATGCAGTTAACGATTAACCTTTCTTTACATAGATAATATTTTATTTATCATTCATGGACAAAAGTGTAAACACAACCTGTCTATTACTACCTGTATTAAGACCAGACTTCAGGACTGTTTATATGATATCTAATGGTTCTCTTAGTCTCATTGATTTGGGTTGGCTCTTAATATCCCAAAATGGTAATGACCTAAGGAGCAGATTTCAGTTTACCTTTACCAAAGTTAACTGTTACAGAAGAATAGCTTGACAATATCTATGCTTATATTGAAACCAGTGCATTGGGCCAGCTTTCTTAATCATTGAAATAAAGATTGTAAACAGTTTCATTACTCACATGTTTAGGGGTGTAGTTTGTGGCCAGTTCGATCAGAGAAATCCATATTAGGGCAATATTCTTTCCCTTTCTTTTACCCTCCAACACTAAAATCATATGTTTTTGATACGCTATTATTTTATTCTCAATTAAATGAATTTCCTCACTTCCTCAGGCTAAATTGACTTTTCTTTGGTCTTTTCTTCCTTATACTGTGACATTGTGGCTGATTATAATTATATGGATGAAAATCCAAATTTATTTTTAACAATATTGTTGATTTTACATATATTCATATTTGTGAAATTTTTCTGTGTTAGGATATGGTAAATTTTGGAAAACAAACATTTTTGTTGTTTTATTTAAAAGTTTTTTTATTAAAAAAAAGGTGCCTCAATTTTCCCAAGAGGAAGTTATATTTATTACCTACTTATCTGGAGTGCTGAAGTAATTGTTTGCAGAACAATTGCAAAAGTAATTGCAGAAGTTATTGTTTATTTGTAAGGTACACATATGCGTAAAGTACATATATGGTCATAGCAAACACCCTTTTCCACCAACACAAGAGAAGACTCTACACATGGACATCACCAGATGGTCAATACTGAAATCAGATTGATTATACTTTTTGCAGCCAAAAGTGGAGAAGCTCTATACAGTCAGCAAAAATAAGACCAGGAGCTGACTGTGGCTCAGACCATGAACTCCTTATTGCCAAATTCAGACTTAAATTGAAGAAAGTACGGAAAATCACTAGACCATTCATGTATGGCCTAAGTCAAATGTCTTATGATTATACAGTGGAAGTGAGAAATAGATTCAAGGGATTAGACCTGATAGAGTGCCTGAAAAACTGTGGATCAAGGTTCATGACATTGTATAGGAGGCAGGGATCAAGAGCATCCCCAAGAAGAAGAAATGCAAAAAGGCATTTTTGTGAAAGTGAAAGAGGAGAGTGAAAAAGTTGGCTTAAAACTCAACATTCAGAAAACTAAGATCATGGCATCTGGTCCAATCACTTCATGGGAAATAGATGGGGGAAGAATGGAAACCGTGACAGACTTTATTTTATTGGGCTTCAAAATCACTGCAGATGGTGACTGCAGCCATGAAGTTAAAAGACACTTGCTTCTTGGAAGAAAAACTATGACCAACCTAGACAGCATATTGAAAAGCAGAGACATTACTTTGCCAACAAAAGTCCATCTACTCAAAGCTATGGTTTTTCCAGTAGTCATGTATGGATATGATTGTTGGACTCTAAAGGAAGCTGAGCACCAAAGGATTGATGCTTTTAAACGGTGGTGTTGGAGAAGACTCTTGAGAGTCTCTTGGATTGCAAGAAGATCCAACCAGTCCATCCTAAAGGAAATCAGTCCTGAATATTCATTGGAAGGACTGATGCTGAAGCTGAAACTCCAATACTTTGGCCACCTGACGTGAAGAACTGACTCCTTTGAAAAGACTCTGATGCTGGGAAAGATTGAAGGTAGGAGGCGAAGGGGACAACAGAGGATGAGATGGTTGAATGGCATCACCAACCCAATGGACATGAATTTGAGTAAATTCTGGGGCGATGGACAGGGAGGCCTGGAGTGCTGCAGTCCATAAGGTCGCAAAGAGTTGGACATGAATGAGAGACTGTAGTGAACTAAACTCATATAATTTTCACTTAATGTCCCTAAAGACTTGAGAAATGTACTGTTCACAAAATCCATGCTATAGTTGACAGTTTACGTGCTAATTGGTTATTCTGGGTGTTCCGGTTTAGATCCCCAAAGAGCAATGGAGTTAAGACTATATAGACTCTATTAACTCAGCTTCTTAAGGAAATGCTTATGATTTTTTGGAGAACTATGTTAACATACTCACCTGATAATATTTTACAGTTCCTGGCACCTTTGTCTCTTTTTATTCTATATTAATTTCTAACCTTTATTTTCAACTTGATTTTACCTGATTAATTCTAACAACCTAACATTTTTCAAATAGTTTTAGATACAGATATAAAATATCTGATCAATACTCTCTTATCCCTAGTTGAAGGATTATCTTTTGCTCTCTTATCCTAAGCCCTCCAGTATGTCAACTGATTCAGTTGCTTTTGTGTTTTCTTATATGCTTTGTTGTTTTGTCTATAGTTTATTCTACAACTACTTACTCTCTGCAAAGTGGAGTGAAAAGTATAGTATATCTTTTTTCTCTTTAAATCCTTACAGCTGCCTATTTGGAGGCAAAATACAGATTTAGAAGTTAAACAACTGGTATTTAATAGATAGTTAAAAGCAAAAAAATTTCCCTCAGTAATTCAGCTGCTAAAGAATCTGCCTACAATACAGGAGACCCTGGTTCAATTCCTGGGTCAAGAAGATCCCCTGGAGAAGGGAACAGCTATCCACTCCAGTATTCTTGCTTGGAGAATGCCATGGACCGATAAACCTGGCAGATTATAGTCTATGGCGTCACAAAGAGTTGGACTTTCACTTTTCCTTCACTTATACTCATATACACACACACACACACGCATCATTTAAGTGGGTATTGATACCCACAAAGTATCACTTGACAACCTGCTATTAAAGAAACTCTAAGGCCTGGAAAACTATTACGTTTTCTTAATAATAAAGAACATTAAAACTTGTAATCCATTCTCTCCAATTTCATATGTTAGATATGAGTTGACAGTCATTAAGTTAAAATACAATGAGGGAAGTGAATTGCTAATGATTTTTCAAAAATTAAAACTGTTAGTTAGCATTTGTTGCCTAGTAACCCAATTATATATCTTTTTTTTTCTAATACCAGTTATGCTCAAGGGTAGATCAATTACAACGTATTTCATACAGTTGCTATTACAATTTTCTCATTTGCAAAATAAAATTAAAATGCCTTTGTTGTTTGTTTGTATGGAGATTGCATCAGGTAAAAATACTTGCTTAACAAACAGGGTTGTGATATCTAAACCATAGCAAAACTGAGTAAATATTGACTCAGGAAATGTTTACAAATCAAGTACTGTATGAGAAGAAACAAGTGTCTTCCTTTGCATATCTACTCAAAACAGTTTGCTCTAGCTGTTCATATCTTCAAATGAAAACATCTCTTGTATTTCTTTTTATTTAATTAAAGTATAGTTGATTTACTTGTGTTAGTTTCTAGTGTACAGCAAAGTGACTCATATACACATACACACACACACATATACATTCTTTTACTTACTCTTTTCCATGTTAGTTTGTATTATGTTAATTTCTCTGTACATCAAAGTGCTAGATATATACTCTTTTTTATATTCTTTTCCACTATGGTTTATTACAAGATATTGAATATAGTTCCCTGTGGTATATAGGAGGGTCTTGTTGTTTATCCATCCTATATATAATAGTTTGCATCTGCTAGTCCCAAACTCCCAATCCAACTCCCCTTGTCCCCTCCCTCTTGGCAACCACAAGTTTCTTCTCTATGTCTTTGAGTCTGTTTCTGTTTCATAGATAAGTCCATTTGTGTCATATTTTAGAATAAATATCATTATTTCATTCCTTTTTATGGCTGCATCTTATTTCTTTCCATTTCTCCCAAAGGCAAAAACAGTGTAAGGATTGCCTGATTGATCAGTCATTTAGGTCATATTTTAAAACCTCACCTTGTTTGCAAAAGAATCATGACCATGGAATGCCTTGAACTCAATATAAATTATAACAGGGAGCCAAAAGGTTTTTTCAGTTTTATGAAATTACCAGTTTTCTGATGAGTAAGTGTAGTTTTTCAACATTGACGGTTCTTATGGAAATATTACATATGGCTGAAAGAGAAAGGAAGGGAAAACACAGTAGGATGATTTCCCTGTGCCGTATAAATCCCCATTGCAACTTCTGAAACCAGTACATAGACAGTGAGCACTCCATAAATATGTGTCGATGATGATGATAGATTGCATGTTTTATATGCACTAATATCAGCGCATGAGCACATTGCTTATGTTTCTGAAACCAAAGCAAGCAGTAATGTTGACAAATGACCACATTCTCAGGTCCTTCTAAGTACTGTAGTTCAAAGTCAGGGGCCCTTATCCATTTATCAGGACTATAACTGAAGTTCACCTGCAGTGTATTTGTCCAGCTTGAGCATTTAAGCATAAACACCATTTAACTGGAGTTACTTCTTTTCTCTTTAGATAGGTCTTGAGGTCAGACTTTCTTCTCAAATATGCTGGACACATTCAGAAGCTCTATCTTCCATAAAGTATGAGATGTCTATACCCTAAAAAGTGTAAATAATAACTTAAGGGAAAAAAAACCCTCCATTCCATCTTGTGAAGCTAAACTAGTTATCGCAGCAGTTTAGCTTTCAGTTTTGGGAACCAGAAGAGGTGGTGTTTGAATCTTATGCCACCTATTTCTAGCTTTATGTCTTCCAGCACATTAACTGGACCTTGCTAAATCTTAATGAATGTCGCCTGTAAAGTGCTGCTACTAAGAATTCCTATCTTGTAAAGTTTTTTTTTTAAGAATCAGATAATATAATGTATATTATGCATTTAACAGAATTGCTGGTATATATTAAATATTAGCTAAAATACCAATTTGCGGCTGTTTTAATAGAAAAACATCCATAGTTAAGATATAGATGGATAACCACCACATTAGTACATTTCCTATTATTCCTGATGTTTACCCAGTTTTTTTTTTTTTTGGCATTATTCTTTCTAACCACTTCATTCCTTAGTTTTCCAAATGTTCATCCATGTCCAAGTGGCTTCCTTAGATTTTATGAAAGAAGAGGATCTCAATATTAGAAAACAAAAAATTCCCATAACAGAAACCATAAAGGCTTTCTAATATGGGAATTTTCAGATTTATACAAAACTATAGAGAAAAGTAAAATTAACTGATTTTTTTATACTCATATGTAGACTCAACAGTTGTCAACATTTTGCAAATCTTGTTTCCCTGTACTGAGAACTAAGACCATCTATATCAACATGACTTAATCATTTTATTTTGTTTCCAGGATAACTTTTCTTTGGAAAGTTAAGGCTATAAATTTATTAAAATAAAAAAAATTTATTAAAATAACTTTACTATTTACCTTAGGAAAACCCTACAAATTGTTTTATCAAAGAAAATCTCTTCATCTAAGCAAACAGCTCACTTACTAAATAACAATTTACTTATGAAAACTTCCTTTAAGACCCTTGCTACCTCACTGTGTCTACTATTACTAAATAATTATAGTATGATCTTTGTCCAATTTCATTTAGTTCCGTGCCTTAAACCACTTGAGCCCAAGATAGTGGTAAGAGTCTTTCAACATGGTTTTCTCCCTTACTAAAATGATTTTGAACAAACTTAGTGTTTCTCTATTAGCAAGTTGTCAAGTGATACTTTGTGAGTATCAGTGCCCACTTACATGATGTGTGTCTGTGTATACGAGTGTAAGTGAAAGAAAAGTGAGAGTGAAAGTCGCTTAGTCATGTCTGACTGTTTGTGACCCCATGGACTGTAACTTGCCAGGCTCCACTGTCCATGGAGTTCTCCAGGCAAGAATATTGGAATGGGTAGTCACTCCCTTCTGCAGGGGATCTTCCCATCCCAGGAATCGAACCCAGGTCTCCTGCACTGCAGGCGGATTCTTTACCAGCTGAGCTACCAGTTTTTGGAGTAGTTAAGATTAAAAAAATAGAATCTATGTCATTTCAAGTGCAACCTTTTCAGTTAACATCTCTAACTGATCAGGGCATTTACAATAACAATAATTATGCCATTATCATACTTAAACATAATTAGTGATTATTTCTTAAATTAACTACTACTCAATCTGTATGCAAGTTTCTTTGATTATCTCAAAGGTGAATTTAAGTATTTTTTCTTTTAAATTAGGATTCAAATAAATTTCATACATTTGGTTACTAGGTTTCTGAAGTCTCTTATTCTGTAACTGTCTTCATTTTTATAAAAAATTGCTATTGATTTATTGGATAAACAAGGTCACTTGTTCTAAATTTTGCTTTTCTCATGGTATGCTTTTTCTTTCTATTCTACATGTTACTCCCCATATTTCCTGTAAACTTCAGATAGATCTGTGGGCTTTCTTTTATTTTGGGAACATCATTTTAACAACATATCTTTTGAAGGTACTGTGTATTTCCTACTGTATCTTATCATAGACATATAATGTAGTGTTGTCCAACTGTTATAGTAAGGCTAATCATGGGGTTAATGTGGTATCAGTGTTATCCCTCAGTTTTAAGTTTCTCCATCAGAACCTTACCTAAAGGATTAAGCATCCATTGAGGTTTATGGACTACTTCCATTATTTCATTGAGTACTAAAATTGTAATTTTATAGTGTTACCATTCTTTCTGTATTTATTAGCTGAGATTAACTTTCCTCATCAAGCAAGTATTTGATTACTTTGACATAGAATTGGTATGGGAAATGGAGGATAAATTTAGATTATTTCCTTCTATTTATCAATTTTCAGAGCAATGAAATTGTGCTTGAGCAGCATCCAGTGATGACCAATGAGTATTTTTTGAGCAACATTATGAACTGATTGTTTTTGTTTGTCTTTTTTTTTTTAACATTTGACACATTTGCAACTGAAACAATTTGTTCCTTACAGATCATTAGACGCCCTTTTTGTTTTGTTTTGTTTTAATTTAAATGTAAAATTCTTAGGACGTATTCACAATTTATGATTATACATACCAGTAAATTTTCACAGCTTATGTGACCATTACCCACTCTAAAAAAGTTTATGAAATATTAATTCCCCCTTTTTGTTCCATCCTAATCTCTGTAATTTCTTTTTGTTGGCTAATTTTTATTGGAGTATAGTTGATTTGTATTGTTATATTAGTTTTGGGTGTACAGCAATGTGATTCAGTCATATATATACATATATTCACTCTTTTTAAGATTCTGTTCCCCTATAGTTTATTATAGAGTATTAAGCAGAGTTCCCTGTGCTATACAGTAGGTTCTTATTAGTTAATTTTATATATATATGTGTCTATATGGCAATATATATGTATATGTGTCAATATATATGTGTGTATCTGTCAACCCCAATCTATAATTTCTTACAGAAATGTCAAATACACATGTGTATAAAATATAGTTATATGTATATGTTTGTATATGTCACATTAATATATGTGTTTAAGTAACATAAACACACATACATTGTGTATATGTTGATCCTGATCTCTATAATTTCTTTCTTAGCAAAGGTTGAAATGTTTTCACTATCATGATTTAACAGCATAGATTAGTTTTCTTTATTTTTGAACTTGAAGTAATGGAATTGTCCAGTATACATCCTTCTGTGGATGGATGTTTTTACTTAACATTATTTTTGTGAGATCCATCCTTGATGATGCAAGAAACATTAATTTGGTCATCTTCATTGTGTTCACTCATTGCATGAATATAATCCAATATATCAGTCTGTACATTCATTAATACCTTACTGTCATAAATATTTTAGGTCTGTGATAAGTGCTGATATACAGTAACTTCTCCCAGCTTGTTAAGATTGATTTGGTTTTTTTTCCATGTAAATTTTTTAATCAACTGGTTAATTTCCACTTAGGAAAAAAAGAAAACCAAATTAAAACCCATTGGGATTTGTATTGTAAATTTAGTGGGTCTGTAGATCAGTTTTGGGAGAATTGTCACATTTATAGTACCAGATATTCCAATGCATAGCTAATTCTGATTCACACAACCTTCACAATGCATTCTGTACATTCTTCCTTGTTAATGGCTATTTTAAGTATTTCTGCCTGCTAAAGTGATTTTTTTTTCAATTTTTCTTTTTACGATTAGAATTATGTCAATTATATTTTTGTTCTTAAATATAAAATTATTCTTTAATCAGTTCAGTTTAGTCGCTCAGTTGTGTCCGACTCTTCGTGACCCCATAGACTGCAGCACGCCAGGCTTCCCTGTCCATCACCAACTCCCGGAGCTTGCTCAAACTCATGTCCATCAAATTGGTGATGCCATCCAACCATCTCATCCTCTGTCATCCTCTTCTCCTGCCTTCAATTATAGTCAATATGATTTTCTGCCTACACATGGTTTTCTTGTTATCCCTAGACAATTATCCATTCTTACACCCCCAGACCCTTGTGGATTTTTCCATTAAAGTTAATGATGGTTGATACGATACACTTAAAGTTTTCAGTTCAGTTTTAAGGAGACAAAATGTACAGTTATCAAATAATTCCGTTAAAGTTTATGGTGTGCCTGCCTGTTAGATTAGAATGATATATTATATATTGCTAGCTATTTTTAGTGCAGTGTTACTAGGTTCGTTTTTGTTTTTTTGTTTTATCTCTAGCTATATCTATATGATTCATTATTCCAGTGTTAACTTCACTAAATTAATTGTCTCTAAAACCATATGTATTCTGATTAGCCTTGTGCTTTCCTCATGTCATTATTCTTTCCTTCTCTCCCCCAAAGCTTGCTTTGCTTAGGTTAATGCTGAATCATTCAAACTAATGTTTGAAAGAATAGAGGGAAAGAGCTGTTTTTTTTTTCTTTTTTAAAGCAGTAATTATTTTGACTTGCCTCCAATGATTTCAGCAAATATATTTTAGTTATCAGTTAATAGTTTTATCTGTTTTATCTGTTAATCACTTGGTTAAAAAGCTTTTATGTCTATTTAGCAGATAAAAGTCTAGCTATTCTGTTTCAAACTTCAGCTGTTCAAAAAGAACAAGTTCAGAGAAGACTTTGCTTTTTTCCTCAGGTTATCATGTCTGAGCTCAAATGTTATTTGTCACTTTTGAAATGTTTAAAGCAGCCAAACTGGCATTTCAGTTCTTTGAGAACATCCTGCCTAATTTTCTGATACTTCACAGAAATTTTATTTAAAATAAAGTGAACTTTGATCTCTCAAACCCTGTTTCTGTTGAAAGTTTCAATAAAGTGTTTGATCAAAAGGTCTTGACAGTTTGAAATGGACTGTGAATTGTTGTCAGAATCTGCACAATCAGACTGAACATTTCCTGGGGAAAGAAAGAATCTTTGTGGAGTCATAGTTCCTACTCAGTCACAAGTATTTTCAACCCCTGAAATTTCTCCTTAAAATAATTAAGGAGAAAGCTCTTAAGCCCATGAAGCAGGGTTTCTCTTCCTCAGCGCTATTGACATTTGGGGTCAGATAATGATTTGTTGTGGAGTGTTCTTCTGTATGTTGTAGGCAGTTTAGTAGTATCTCTGGTCTTTACTCACTAAGTGAAAGGACCACCTGCCTCCACCCAGTTGAAATAACCAACAGTGTCTCCATACATTGCCTAATGATCTGTGGGGACCCAGGTCACCACTGACTGAGAAGCAGGACTCTAGCATCTAATAGCCATAACTATTTATAGAAGAATTTTTTTGTTAATTTGTTTCCCTATTTCCTATTAGAGAAGTGAGCTGAGGAGTAGCTCGCTTAGTCTTTTTAGAAAAAGAATTTCTGGAAGAATTAAATATCAATTCTTTGTTCCTAATCCAACTCCATCTCTGTGGGGAAAAGTAAAGATAGGTGATCTTTTAAGGATATTCTCATGAATTAGGGAAACAAGTCCTGAAAGAGCAAGATAGAGCATACATCTGGAAAATATAGCCCACATTAATCCAACCTACATTTCAGAAATGCCTTATAGTCAGAAAAAATACAAAAAGATACTATATGTTAAAGTGTTAAGAAAGCCAGAATTCACCATACTTAAATGAAGACAAAAGTCATTGAGAGAAGAGGCAGGTGAAAAGCAGGTGAAACAAGATGAAATTAGAAATAAGAAAAGATTACAGGGCAAATAAAATTAAGTAGTAGTTTACAAATCCATTTTGGAAAAAATGACAGAGTATACAATATTGTGCATACTCACATTTTTTCAGTGATAAGCCATTTTGCTTTACATTTACTGTATTATTTAATTTTCGTTAACAATCTATGAATTAAGCAATATGAACCAGGCCAGTGGTAATGAGCAATAAAACCAGATTTTCATTGCTATGCTCTATTATACACAAGTTGTTTGAGAAGTTGTAAAAGGTCGAGAAAAAGACATTATTATATGCAGAGATGGTTGTTGTGAGGAGGGTGTTTAATGTAAATACAAAATACAGAAAGAGTTGAAGAGAGGAATGACAGAGAAACAGTACCAATTGATCAGTGTAACTAACAACTGATGAGAAGTTGCTTCTTGAACAACAGTAGCAACAACAAAAATAGGACCTGAAGGTTAAGCTAGAAACAGTTGGTGAACACTGTCAAAATCAATGTAAGGGAAACTACATCAAGATACTTTGTCAAATGAGATATGTTAACAAAGTTAAGTGTAAAAGTCTATAACATCCAGAAAAAGGAAGAGAAAAAGATTATCTAGAAAAGAGTAAAATAAGACTGCCTACAGACTTTTTTTCCAGTGTGAAGTACCAAAAAAGAGTGAAGTCATATTTTGAGACATCCTGGGGGGAAAATGTGGTAACCTGAGAATCTCAGGTTAAGATCTAAGATATCATGTTGTATAGCAGAAACTAACACAACATTGTAAAGCAATTATTCTTCCAATTAACAAAATAAAATAAGATAAAAAAGATCTAAGATACATTGTTTTTCATTCATGGACACAAATAACTTAATCTTTGTAGAGTTAAGAGTTTAGAAAATATCCTACCCATGCATCTTTCTTCAAAATACTACTTGAAGATTTTTCCCAAAATTAATACTAAATCCTTCACTAGTTAAGTCATGATATGAGTTGACTTTTCTGAACAGGCTGAATGCCTTGAATGCAGTATATCTCTGGATGCTTTATTACCAGATGAGTTCTGCTGCTCAAAGTAAATGTTTCTCAATGCTTGCTAAAGTTTCCTCCCTATAATAATTACAGGATTGGTCTAGTACTAGGAGGTTTTTTATTTGTCTTGTTTTATTTGGTTTAATTTCTCATGTGTCTTTCATCTCACAGTTTAGTGGAAAACTCTTATCACTTTTGAGAATGACATAAACTAATTACTCTTGCTGTCCTAAACCAGTAATTGGTAATAATGACTAAACTGTTCTGGAGACCTTGCTGGATGAAATTGTGTCCAAAATGAGTTTTTTCTCTATCCATAAGAGCATGCTTGAATAGAAAATTATAATAGCCTCACTCTTGTTGGAGACCTATAATGATTTTCTGCAACTGTAAATGTTACATTGAATGAGTTGAGTCATTTCTTGTTACTTTATTTTTGTCCTGCCATTTAAAAATCTTGAATCTCGTTATTTATGAATATTCCCAAGTTAACTCTTTTTAAAAGTCCAGTATCTTCTGAATGATGTAAATGATATAAAAACATGCAATAAAAAGGATAATAAAGAGAGATGCAGTAAAATGATGAGTCATTACATCTGGTTGGTGGGATTTTGTGTGGTGGTTTTTCATCATCATCATAATTTCCCATATTTTTAGAAATAACTTTTATGATAAAAGTAAAAACTTATATCCAATCAATTGAAAGTAGTATTCATTAGAGAATATTCATTTGTATATTCATTTGTATCAAGGAACAAATACATTGTCAGGGTGGTAAAATTAGTAATATTTTTTTCTTTCATCTTAGATTTTCTAACCATATCTCAAGTCAGCTTCCATCCTTCCCTTACCAGACAAAGTAAATGATGCCTTTCTCCATCATACATGGGAAAAAATCTCAAATTGCCTCTCAGGCATTGCGCTTTTATCTTCTCTGCACTGTTTTTATTCCCTCACCCACCCCAATAAATCCCTACTCTAAGGTGCTTTTTTTTCCTCATTAAAGTCAGTAAGAGACTAACTGAGGAACATTGTGGTTATCCTTACTGTTCTTTCCACATCTCAAAGACACAAAGTAATCCTACCTCCTCCTAATGGTTTAGGTCAGTTACCCCCACCAGTGTCATGACTCTTTTCCTAGTCTGCCAGAAGCGAGCTGGTGTCTGCCATAGCTTAATGTTAAATGGATTTCTTAGGAAAGGGATGCCAAAATAAAGAGGAAGCTAGGAGGGGAAAGGAGATGTATCTTTTCACAAAAACTTGTTCCACTCCCCTCCTCCTCTCCCACCTTTTTAGTTAACAATAAAACTAAAACTACATTCTTTGATAAGGAATTAATGCAAAATAATGATGATGATACCCCTTAGGGAAATCTAGATTTTCAGTGACTAAAAACTAATATGTGGGAAAAATTAATATCCATTTACTTGTTGTGTACAACTTACTGTGGTTCTCCTTTTAAGGTTATTGAAAAGAATAGAAAAGTTGGAATAATGGAGAACTTTAGACTGGGCTTGCCAGTATATTAGCATTTTATAAGGTTTAGTTTGGGGCTTCCCAGGTAGCTCAGTGGTAAAGAATCCACCTGCCAAGCAGGAGACTTGGATTATATCCCTGTGTCAGAAAGATCCTCTGGAGGAGGAAATGGCAACCCACTCCAGTATTTTTACCTGGGAAATCCCATGGACAGAGGAGCCTGGTGGGCTACAGTCCGTGGGGTTGCAGAAGAGTCAGACACTACTTAGTGACTAAACAACAACAAAAAAGTTTAGTCTAGTCTTGCTTTTTTCCTTTGATTAGGCTGACTCATTTATGCTAGTTTATACATGTTGCTTGGAGATTATTTTTCAATGGTACTGTTTTGTGTGTTGTAAAGAAATTTCTACTTTTATTTGTGTTAAGTCTGTATAAATACTTTCCTTTTGATGCCTTTATATTCATTTTGTTGTTTATTTTCTAACATTTTAAAGTGAGATTTTACAAATTTGTTTTGTAGTTTCTTTATTCTTATTGAACGGACTCAGTGATTTAACTTTCTTCTCTGTGTAGAACAACATCCTCTTAAGATATTATTATATATGTCCATATCCCCACTATTTTTGGATGGGAATATTCTTCAGTGAAAGTTTTTTACTTTTTCTTTAACTTATTTATTTAGGATCCTGTATCTTAGTTTTTTTCTTTTTTTTTTTAATGCTTGTTGTGTTTTTGATACCATTGTAACCATGAACTTTTTTCTGCTTCAAGTTTACATTTTGGAATTTATCACAGTTGTCTCTGAACATATGATACGGTCATTTGTTTTTGTACCTATATCTTTGATATCTGGCTCAAAATGGAGTCACTTGTGCTAAGCCTCACATCAGCAAACCACAATTTAATTTAAACTAATGACAGTTTCAGCCTCTCTGAGGAGTGGAATTTTTAACCTATCAGTCTGGAATATCCTGATCAGAACTAGTAAAGTAATCTGCATGATACTCTCCCTCCCACAGCTGACTTTCCCTCAGAGGAAGGTGACCTTGCCTTCTTTCTTTTGTTACCTCCTAGTTTCACCCTCTTTCTGCATATAAAAACCTGCCACTTTGTACAGTTCCTTGAGGTCTTGTTCTGCTAGCTGGATGAGATGCTGCCTGATTCATGAATTGTTGAATAGAGAAAAATAGATCTTCAATATTACTCAGTTGAGTTCTATTTCTTAAAACTATAATTTATTCTGATTTTGTAAGGCATTGATTTTAAACATAAATCTTTTGCATAGTTTTGTAAAAATCACATAAAACTTTAATGTTTCTGTTAATTTGTCCTTATTTTTGTAGGTGTTTTATTTTATAAATGTTAAATGCTATAGTACTCTTTATCATCATAAAATAAGTTCATTGTCCCACTTAATGAGTTATACCTTGAAATGATTTTTCATGTTAATACTGTTTCATGTAATACATGTTGCTTGGAGATTATTTTTCAATGGTACTGTTTTGTGTGTTACATGTTCATGTAATACTGTTTCATTGGCATGTTATATCTTTATTGTTTTCATTTATAGTCAATTCTTTCGAGGCAATTACTGAAATAGTATACGTTCACCTTTTAAATTTTTTGTTTTGTTTGTTTGTTTTCCTTGACCTTGAAAGTCATATTCATTTTATATATAAATTGTATTCCCTTTGTGTTTATTGTTAAAACTGGTTAGACTGATCTTGCTTTTGAAAGGTCCATTTATGTTATTTTGTGACTTAAAGTTTCCTTTGCTTTGTTTTTCTATTGCTGTGCTCTAAATTATGTAAATTGTGATTTTTGTATTTTTAGCATCACAGTTTTAAAAAGAATTACGAGGTATACATCCTATTTGATTTCTTTTATTTCCAGAAATTAAGAGTGATTTCTTGTTAGCTACACAGTTGGTGTTCATTATACTTTTAATTCTGAGTCTTTCTTTAAAAATTAGTTCTTTATGGTACAAAAGTGATCAATTGCTTGTATCCTTGCAATTCAAGATTGTTTTTTTATTCTCTTAATTTCTGATGATGAGTCTCATCATGTTGCAGGGAGGAAGCCAATTCTCACTGCATGTTGGAAACTGTTTCTTTGACTTGGGCTTTTATTATTATAATCATATTCTATGGCTTGCCTGGAGGACCCTGCCCCTCTGCTTGACTGTAAACTTTTAAAAGTGCCTTTTTTCAGCTCCTGGAGAGAGAGTTTGTCCCTGCCTACCTGTGAATAGAAGAGATTAGCACACCCCTTCCAAAGGCTGGCCTTTCCCTTGGAGATGTTTTTCAAGACTGAAGACCCTTTCACTTTACTTCCCCACTGTATCTCCCTCTCTCTTCTGCCTTTTGACTTTAGTTCCTCATTGCTTCTCTCTAATATGTAAAAGAACCTGGCATCCAGACCCCAAGAAGATGGTTATTTTGAGGCACTAGCCTGCCATCTTCGCGGCCTGCTGGCTCCCCAGTTAAAGTCTCCTCCTTACCTCAACACCTCATCTCTCTTGATTGATTGGCCTATAGTGCGGGGAGCAGAGCGAGCTTGGACTAGGTAACAGTCAGAATAGAATTTTCTGATAGAAGCTTTCTTGTTTTGGTTCTGCTGTAGAAATTATTTCATTGACAATTAACAGTTATATTTGTAGAAGAGAGAATTGAAGTTAGTACAGCCGTTTTTTATTTTTCCCTTGGTTAACATGATTCTCTCTGCGTCACTTCTTGATATTTGGAAATGTGTAACTTCATAGTATAGGTTTTGGGTGTAGTTAATAATTTTTCTAAGTGTTAAAACTTTTAATTGGACATTTTCATGTTTTTCTTCATTTGAAAAAAATTTTTCAAGTGTATCTGTGTGATTAAAAGAAAACTTTTCCATTTATCTTAGTCGTTTCTTTAAGCATTCTAATTTTCCTGTTGTCCGTTCTTTAGGAGTATTCACATTTTTGTCCTTGAATTCCATGTAATTTTCTCTAGTATACATTGAATACCACCGATTTTTCAAATTTTTAATAAAAGATTTGATACTACTGATTTATACTTTTAATTTAAAGTTCTGAAGTGTTATTATCTTTATTCTTAAATTGATTCTCAAAACCTGCCAGTTCCTCCTAAAGGGGAGCGGAGTTTGCCACCCCAAAATATGCCTCTTTGGCTAAGGATTATTTTGATCTTGTTATTTTTCTTAAAAAAACAAGTACGAAACTATGAAAACCCAGTAGAAGTTTTCCTTTCATAAGAGATATTTACATGTATAAGGGAAATGTCCATGTGTAAGGGTGTCCTCCCTGTCTGTAATGGAAGAGAAGGATGTTTAATTTTGTGGAAATTTATCAGTAGAAAAGACAAGGATTTAAATCCGCTTATCACCCTTACCACTGCTACTTGTCACTGTGCTTTTCCGAATAATCTCCCATTAACAGCACTCCCCTGCCCCCAAAATCTTTACTGGAGATGGTATTTAAGGTGATAGCTTAGGCCATTTGAGGGAGTTACTCACTTTCCGTAGGTATTTCCCAGCCATGTAGGAGGTATCTATGCTATTAAGTTTCTGTTTGTTTTACTCCTATAAATCTGTCTTTTAGCACAGGGCTGCTGCTGCCGCTAAGTCGCTTCAGTCATATCCGACTCTGTGCGACCCCATAGATGGCAGCCCACCAGGCTCCCCCATCCCTGGGATTCTCCAGGCAAGAACACTGGAATGGGTTGCCATTTCCTTCTCCAGTGCATGAAAGTGAAAGTGAAGTCGCTCTGTCATGTCCAACTTTTAGCGACCCCATGGACTGCAGCCCACTAGGCTCCTCCATTCATGGGATTTTTCCAGGCAAGAGTACTGGAGTGGGGTGCCATTGCCTTCTCTGTTAGCACAGGGGGACCTCAGGAAAAATTTTTTCCTTCCCTATACTTTCTCTCTAATTATTAACTTATCACTATTTTGCGGAATTCAGTGTCAAGGAGGAAGAAATTTTCCTCTACCCTTCTAGGTTCTTATGGCTGATCTAGAATTAATTGACATGAAACAGATTAACAGGAGAAAATGAAACAAAATTTAATAACATGTATCCATGGGAGAGTCAACTCCTGGAGTTGGTGATGGACAGGGAGGCCTGATGTGCTGCAGTCCATGGGGTCGTGAAGAGTCGAACATGACTGAGCGACTGAACTGAACTGATGCATGGGAGAGATCCAGAAAAGCCATGTAATTTACCAAAAAAGTCAAAGCCCTCACCTTAAATACCATCCTGAGATAACAAACAAAAGGTGATGTTGAGGATGAAGTTAGTCAGTTGTGGGGGTTTACCAAGAAAAGTTTGATAAACAAGGGTGATTGTGATGCAGATTTAAGTCATTGCCTTCTCCACTTCCAGGTGCTGAGAGGAAGACACTCTTATAAATGGTAATTTCCCTTACAGATGCAAATGTTTTATACCAGAGGGCATAAACCAAGGGCAGACTCCTTGGTTTTCAGAGTCCTTTCCCTGTTGGCTGTTTCTCAGAAAATAACCTGCTTAAAACGGTACACAAAAGAGATATATTTTGGAGTGGCAAATTCAGCTCCCCTACACCAGAAACATAGAAGTAAAAATCTTCTTCCGTTTTTTTTTTTTTTTGCCATGGTGTGTGTTTTGGGAGTTTTGTTTGTTTGTTTTTTAAGGATGGGGGGAGCAGAGGGCAGTCGTTTTATGATTACCCTACCCAACTGGATTCCACACAAATGTGGATAGCATTTGCTTGACTCCTTTTCCAGGTGATGAAAGCGGCTTTTAAGATCAAAACATTGAAAATTGAGCTGAAAAATTGAGAGCTGATAATTGATTTTTTATGTTTAGCCATTAAGTTATTCAAAGTCAGTGAAAAGAAGATTCACTACCTGGTACCTTCCTAATGGTATCTTTGTCTTCCTGTATTTTCTGTCTGAATATTTTAGAAGTTATAGAAAGAAAAAAAATGAAACCTAAAGTTTAAAAAATTTTACAGTGAATTTCCTTATTCCCAACACTTAGATTATAGTATTAACATTTTACTGTACCTTTACACATCTAACCATTCATCTGTACAATTAATCCATCTCAATTTTTATGCATTTCACATTGATTTTCAGATATTTAGTCATTAGTTATATAAACACACCAGCAGGTATATCATTAAAGTGAAATTTGTTTGCTGTCTGTTAAAAAACAAAATTCAACTGAGTAAATGTAAATATCAAACTGACTTTATTAAACAATTTATGAATCAGGCAGTATCCCATTCAGCATATAGAAAGGAGTTCCAAGGAGCTGTGCAGAATGAAAACCTTTTATAGACAGTTGAGAGACAGGGACAGGGTAAAGCAGATTGCCTCATGTTTCTTTGGGGGATAGAAAGGGTTGTTGACTTAAGAGAACTCAGTCCAGTTCAGTCACTCAGTTGTGCCCAACTCTTTGTGACCCCGTGAACTGCAGCACACCAAGCATCCCTGTCCATCACCAACTCCCAGAGCTTGCTCAAATTCATGTCCATCAAGTCAGTGATGCCATCTAACCATCTCATCCTCTGTCATTCCCTTCTCCTCCTGCCTTCAATCTTTTCCAGCATCAGGGTCTTTTCAGATGAGTCAGTTCTTCGCATCAGGTGGCCAGAGGATTGGAGTTTCAGCTTCAGCATCAGTCCTTCCGATAAATATTCAGGACTGATTTCCTTTAGCGTTGACTGGTTTGATCTCCTTTGATCTCCAAGGGACCCTCAGGATAGAGAACTGCATAGGGTAAAAAGTGTGAGTCGAGTTTATTCAATGTCTTACTGAGGATTATAGCCTGGGATCTAGCCTATTAGAGAGCCCTAAGAAACTGTTTCAAAGGAGTAAGAAGGGAGGTCTGTATATATGTAATTCTGACAGAGTATGTGCAACCAAGCACACATCTTGGTAGAAAATTGCTAGTCACAGGAACAGATATTTAGTTATTTGTTTTAATTCTTTTGTATGTATAGGAAGAAGCAACAATCCAGGTTCATACAGTATTTCACCTAAAAATATATAACTACCTGAAGGCCTGTTCTACCAGTTTTCTCAGGGCACAGAGCATTTCATTCCTCATCTTCATCCTGAACTCCTTTTGGGATGTGTTAAGGGTCAGCAACTGCAGTTGCTAATGACTGAATCCTTGTAGAGTTGGATGGTGAGCAACACTCTTTAGTTGGCAGGGTCTTAGGGGTATTACCTCACAACTGCTGACCAGAACATTCCAGACTGACCAGTTTAGATTACATTCCTGAGAAAGGTTGAAACTGCAGTTCAGTTCAGTTCAGTTGCTCAGTCGTGTCTGATTCTGTGACCCCATGGACTGCAGCATGCCAGGCTTCCCTGTCCATCACCAACTCCCAGAGCCTACTCAAACTCATGGCCATTGCATCGGTGATGCCATCCAACCATCTCGTCCTCTGTCATCCCCTTCTCCTCCCGCCGTCAATCTTTCCCAGCATTAGGGTCTTTTCAAATGAGTCTGCATGAGTCCAGTGAAACTGCACTTAGGTTGGGTATTAAGTCTTGGTTTCCTGACATGGGGCTTAGCACAAGTCACTCCTTTTGGGGCTTGTTACTTCTTCTTCTTCTTTTTTTAAAACAAATTTTCTCTTTTCATGTGAAATTTGTTTTAATCTTAAATACCCATTTGGTGAATTTTGACAAGTGCATATACCTGTGTAATCCAGTCTTCTATTGAGGCATAAAATATTACAAACCCACAGTAAGTTCCCTCATGTCCCTTCCTAGAAAATGCTAGCCTTTACTGTCCCAGAGATTTTTCTCCGTACATTAGTTTTACCTGTTCTAAAATTTCATGAAAGTTGAATAATGGAGTATATATTATATCACTTATGAATATAGGACAGAATATAATATGGGAAAGAGTATGTGTTCTTTTGTGTAAGTCATCTTTCACTCAGCATAATAGTTTGGAGATCCATCCATACTGTTGAGTATCTCATTAACATTATTCCTTTTTAGTACTAAGTAGTAGTCTATTACCTGAATATACCACAGTTTGTTCTCCAATTGATGAGCATCTGAGATGTTTAGAGTTTTGGCTATTATGAATAAAACTACTGTGAACAGTTTTTAGATCTTATTGTGAACATATGTTTTCTTTTCTCTTTATTAAATACCTAGGAGAAGGAGAACTTTGTCATATGATAGATGATTAATTTTATAACAAATTACCAGAATTTTTTCTGAAATGATTGTAACATTTCACACTCCCACCAAACAATGTATGCAAGTTATGGTTGCTCACACCCCCACCTATATTTGTTTTTGTCATTCCTTTAATTTTAGCCATTCTCTTGGAATGTAATAGAATCTTACTGTAGTTGTGGATACATATTTTTCAAAGAATATTCATCTCCAGTTTACAAGTGCAAAGTAGTTTTGTTTTAGACTTCAAAAACTAGCACTGATCATCCTTATGTTTTTACCCACTCTGCTGCTTTTACTGTTGATACATGGTTAGGAAAGAAGCCCTATAAGCCAAACATTCTCAGACCCTCCAATATTGAAGATGCCCAGCAGGATCCTTCAGAACACATTTGGCTAAATTTTCTCAACAGTTTTGTGTCAGCTCCCAATATTCCCTTTCAGCTGGGACCAAATTGCATTATATTTGGCACATCCCACCATGATGACTGGAGCCTTTTCCTGTGTTAGTTATAAATGATGTTTTAGTCTCTGTTTTCATTATTATCACTAGTTTTGGGGAGAAGTGAGAATTTTACATGGACATTTACTTCATCATTTCCACATCTTTTAGGGAAATATTTAAAAGGGAAAAACAATCAACAAGTTATATACAGTTTTTAAATTATGAAGCTACATTGCAAAAAGGCCCATTAATTCCTAAATCCATTTGTATCATCATATTATGGTAGTGAGAATGGACCTATCTGCAATCCATTTTCCATCACTATATTAATGACTTTTGGATGGGTTTGTTTTATTTTAATCTCTAATTGAAATTTCACCCCAAGCAGGGTTTTCTTATTGAAAATTATAATAAGGAGCTTTTCCATGTGGTTGGTAGTTTGGTTTCAAGGCTTTTTAATTTTTTTTTCTTTTTGAAAACAGTAGCAATCAGTTTCTAAGCTGTGACATGACAAAAGCTCCTCCCAATTCTAATATTCTGAAATAGAATTGAAGTAACTTTCTAGCCTGGGAAAAAAACTAAATGTGCATTATGATATTAGCTTTTCATTCTTCAAGGCACAGTTTAGAGTTTATGTCTAAAAGTTAATGTTCTGTTACTAAAAATTCTGATATCCAGGCAGTTTTCTAATTCTAAAGGCCAACTAGCTGTCAGTGCTTGTTCTGAAAAGACAGCATCCAGAATCCAACAAGCTTTTTCCTCCCTCCTCCTTCTCCTCCCTTCCTTCCTTCCTCCCTCCTTCTTTTCTCCCTCCCTTTGTTTCTCTCCCTCTCTCTGATATATTCTTTCTTCTTTTCCTCCTATTTCCCTCTCTCTTTTTATTTTTTTCTGGCTCGCTTCCACATGTAGACCCTGGAGGAACTCTAATGATGTTCACACATAACAACTTGATTTCAAAGCCTAATCTGGCAGGGGATGGGCTGCCTTCAGACCTAGTGGCAGGGGAAGACACCCGACATACCACTTCTATGAACACGTTGGAACATGCTAGTCCTTGTAAACCTTGTGGTTGAGCAACTGTTTAACCCATTCAAACTATGGAAATAAACAAATGCCAACCAAATGAGAATATTCGAGAGCTAATTAAACAGAGCTCCCTACAGCAGGGAAGTCAGCCATGGATCACTTGAGTTTTGATAAAGACTCAAAAGCAGGCATGTATGTGGGAAAGTTTTAAAGTGGAAAAAAAGGGAAGGCTTCAGGTATGTCCTTCCTGATTGGAAATAGATGATAGGCTGGCTTCCCCGGGCTGATTATTATAGATAATGAGTTCATTTACTGGACTGATTGCTGCAGGTTGGGGGTCAGAGCTTTATTTTTATGTATGGCCTGACCATTGTGTATTTATATATTCAGTTTCTCCAAACTGAAGGTTGAACATATTGTTAAATGGGTACAGAGTTTAAGTTTTACATGGCAAAGAGTTCTGAAGATGGACCCATTTCCTTGCATTCACAATCAAATTGGATCATGTCCCATTCTGAGCACCCCTTCTGAAGACTTTGAACTGTTTATCAGTAACCTCTATGAAGAAATGTCATATTGATAAACAGCCTGTTGGAACTCAAGGGAACACTGGAATTATCAGAGAAGAATATGTTAAAGAGCTCCAGGGCTACTGTGAAATATTTTTCTGTGGCTTCCCAATAAAACTTCTAGATAAGTTTTCTTTTTCTACAAGCTTAGTGTTTCTTTAGATTCAGTGACAACACACAAAACCTACAAATTCATACGGGGACATTCTTAAGCACTTAGAAAACAAAGAAATCTTCATGTTATGCCCATGTATCATGGCCATAAAAATGACTAGTCTTTACTGGAGAGACTCCTGGAATTTTGTCTTTGGACATGGCTTTTTGACAGATGGCAGAGGAATAGTCAGCTGCCAAATAAGGCAGTGATTTTTATCTTTAATACTGTAAGTGCAAATGTATAAAAACTTAAAAATATATTCAAGTAGCTATTCAGTTTTTTGTTCTTCAGTCACTGAGTCATGTCTGACTCTTTGTGACCCCATGGACTGCAGCATAGCAGGCTTTGCTGTCCTCCATTTCCATTCAGTTTTTAATAACTATTATATTCCTGAAATATTGAATATTTTGCTGCTTCAATACTATGAGTATTTGGACTTCCCAGGTGGTGCTAGTGGTAAAGAATCCTCCTGCTAATGCACTTATGACACAAAAGATGCAGGTTCTATTCCTGGGTTGGGAAGATCCCCTGGAGAAGGAAATGACAATCCACTTCAGTATTCTTGCCCAGGAAATCCCGTGGACGGTAAAGTCTGGCAGGCTACAGTCCATGGAGTCGCAAAGAGTTGGACATGACTGAGCATCTGAGTGTATAAGTGTTTAATCCGTGAAGTTGGACACCAGTTTGGATTCTGCCATTGCCAGTGGCTGGCAAGTTTAATGCAAGGGCTCTAACCACCTGGAATAACCAGACCACGGTCTTCTAGACCTTTGCCCTATCTACTTAGATTAGTTACAGTGTGCTATTCATATCAGTGGGCTTCCCTCATAGCTTAGTCAGTAAATCATCTGCCTGCAATGCAAGTGACCCGGGTTTGATTCCTGGGTTGGGAAGATCCCCTGAAGAAGGAAATGGCAACCCACTCCAGTATTCTTGCCTGGAAAATCCCATGGACAGAGGAGCCTGGAGGGCTACAGTCCATGGGGTTGCAAGAGCCGGACACAACTTAGCGACTAAAACCACCAGCCACCAAAAATTAGTGATAATCACCAATGGCCAAGGATTTAATCAATCATGCCTGTGTAATAAGGCCTCCATAAAAACCCAAACAGTGGAGTTGGGAGAGCTTGTGACTTGGCGAACACGTGGAAGTTCAGGGAGAGAGGTAGGCCTGGCAAGAGTGTGGAAGAGCTAAGCCCCCTCCCATGCTTTGCCCTGTGCATCTCTTCCATCTGTCCATTCCTGAGTTACATTCTTTTATAACAAACCAGTGATCTAGTAAGTAAAATGTTTCTCTTGAGTTTTGTGAGCTGCTGTCACAAATTAGTCAAACCTGAGGAGGGAATCTTAGGAACCTATCTATAGCCAGTTGAGCCCAAACACAGATTAAAAACCTGGGTTTGTGAGTGGCAGCTAAAGTTGTGGGAAGGGTGGACTCTTGTAAGACTGAACCCTTACCTGTGGAATCTGATGCTGTCTCCAGGTAGACAGTGTCAGAATTGAAGTTGAATTGTAGGACACCCAGCTGTCTCCTGGAGAAAACTCCTCTCCACACACTGGAAATTGAATCTCAAATTCATTTTAATAATATTATCATATTTTTTATTTGCTTATTTTTCAAAGTATTTTTCTGCTGATCCTTCCTCAATAATCCTTGAGCTCAATAAAGTGTTTCTCAATATTATCTTCTTGCCTATCTGTATAGGCAAATGTGTGAGATAATTTCCTAGTCTCTCTCCTAAATTGTTATTATAATTTATTGGGCATTCTGTTTTCTTGTTTCTTTCCTACTTTTTACTTACATACCTTCCTGAAAAAGAGGGCATAAGAGAAAGGTAGTATGAGTTATTGTATATCTAAAATATCTTTGTTTTATTCTTTGGGTGGTTTGGCTGAATATAATTTGCAATAACTGTCCCTCAAACTTTTTGTTTCATTTTCTTCTAGTTTTCTTTGTTGCTATTGAGAAATTCATTGTCATCATATTGGAAAAGGTCCCTTATTTCTCTCAAAAGCATTTTGAATATTTTCTGTAAGCCATATTCATTTCTCTTATCCAATTGTTTTGGTTATTACCTCCAAAGCAATATTAATTAGTAGTACTGACCATGAAAACCATTTCTCTTCTACATAACTCTTAGTGGAAATGCTTTTAGGTGTCCCCATTAATCACATTAATCATAATATCACCTTTGTCCTCACACAGATGCTTTCCTATTTCATTATTGAGGCCATGTAATTGGCAATCCTCTTTAATGTGGTTAATTTCTACATTCATGCTCTGCCTCCTTTCTACTCTTATTTCTCTGAAAGATGCTTTCTGATTTACTTAGTTCAGCATTTGGGTCTTTTATCTTTTCCTCTACAAACCATAGTGTTTTTAAACATTTGTGTTTCTCACGTTAATTTTCTAAAAAAAAATCATTGTTGTCAAGGTGTTTCTTATATCTTTTTACTGAACAAGTTAAACGTTATCTACACTTGGCAGTCTCTGATTAAAAAAAAACCATCTATATTCAGTCAACCACATTCTAGTCTGTATTCACACTCCTGCCACTACTATTGTCAAGCATATCAACAGCCATCCTGTTGATAAAGCCAATGGACTACTTAAATCTTATTTTGTTTGATAAAACATAAGTATTCGAAAATGTTGATCTTTTCCTTTTAAAAAACTCTTGCTTCAGTTTTTATCACAATGTATTATTCTGTTTTCTTTCTACAAATTCTGGTTGTTCTCTTTTGGTTTTTTCTTGTGGGTGGATTTTATTCTGCCCAACCCTTGAATGTTGGAGTTCTTTGGGTTTCCATTCCGGTCTTGGTTTCCTTTGCTGAGTGGACAGCTCTCTCTGGACAGTTCCATTTCTCCCAGGACTTTATTGGCCATCTGGCATGTAGCTGACATATAAGCTAACATTTCCAGATGTTTGCCTCCAGCCTAGGACTTTGCCTTCATATTCAGGGGCAAGAAACTAATAGCTTTATAGATAACTTCCATGTGAATTTCTTATAGAATCTCAAATTGATTGTGTCCAGATGATAGGGTAATCTTTACTACCAGAACTGTTCCCCACAAGTACCTACCTTGTTGTTGTTTTTGTTCAGTCACTCAGTCATGTCTAACTGTTTGCGACCCCATGGACTGCAGCATGCCGGGCTTTTCCGTCCTTCACCGTCTCCCAGAGTTTATTCAGACTCATGTCCATTGAGTTGATAGTGCCATCCAATCAACTCATCCTTTGTCAACCCCTTCTTATTTCTATCTTGCTGAATAATAAATTCAGTCATGCTGAAAATAAAATTACGCACTTTTCTTAACTATTTTCTCTACCTTATGTCCAATTTCCAATAAATCACGTAGTCTGTTGATTATACATTGTAAACGTATTTTTAAATCATTCTTTTCTCAATATTTACTGCCCCAAAGAAACCAACATCCTTCTCATGAGTTGACTACTCATGACCAGATTCAAACTGAGATTTAAATCTCTTCTTGAAAATTTTCTTTATGTTTGCCTTAGATTGCTCTCTTATTTTTTTTTTTTTCATTTATTTTTATTAGTTGGAGGCTAATTACTTCACAACATTGCAGTGGGTTTTGTCATACATTGACATGAATCAGCCATGGAGTTACATGTATTCCCCATCCCGATCCCCCCTCCCACCTCCCTCTCCACCCAGTTGCTCTGGGTCTTCCCAGTGCACCAGGCCCGAGCACTTATCTCATACGTCCCACCTGGGCTGGTGATCTGTTTCACCCTAGATAATATACATGCTGTTCTCCCATCCTCGCCTTCTCCCACAGAGTCCAAAAGTCTGTTCTGTACATCTGAGTCTCTTTTTCTGTTTTGCATATAGGGTTATCATTACCATCTTTCTAAATTCCATATATATGTGTTAGTATGCTATAATGTTCTTTATCTTTCTGGCTTACTTCACTCTGTATAATGGGCTCCAGTTTCATCCATCTCATTAGAACTGATTCAAATGAATTCTTTTTAATTCTTTTTAACGGCCGAGTGATATTCCATAGTGTATACGTACCACAGCTTCCTTATCCATTCGTCAGCTGATGGGCATCTAGGTTTCTTCCATGTACTAGCTATTATAAACAGTGCTGCGATGAACATTGTCTTTCAGGTCTGGTTTCCTCGGTGTGTATGCCCAGAAGTGGTATTGCTGGGTCATATGGCAGTTCTATTTCCAGTTTCTTAAGAAATCTCCACACTGTTTTCCATAGTGGCTGTACTAGTTTGCATTCCCACCAACAGTGTAAGAGGGTTCCCTTTTCTCCACACCCTCTCCAGCATTTATTGCTTGTAGACTTTTGGATAGCAGCCATCCTGACTGGCATGTAATGGTACTTCATTGAGGTTTTGATTTGCATTTCTCTGATAATGAGTGATATTGAGTATCTTTTCATGTGTTTGTTAGCCATCTGTATGTCTTCTTTGGAGAAATGTCTGTTTAGTTCTTTGGCCCATTGTTTGATTGGGTCATTTATTTTTCTGGAATTGAGCTGCAGGAGTTGCTTGTATATTTTTGAGATTAATCCTTTGTCTGTTTCTTCATTTGCTATTATTTTCTCCCATTCTGAATGCTGTCTTTTCACCTCACTTATAGTTTCCTTTGTTGTGCAAAAGCTTTTAAGTTTCATTAGGTCCCATTTGTTTATTTTTGCTTTTATTTCCAATATTCTGGGAAGTGGGTCATAGAGGATCCTGCTGTGATTTATGTCGGAGAGTGTTTTGCCTATGTTCTCCTCTAGGGGTTTTATAGTTTCTGGTCTTACATTTAGATCTTTAATCCATTTTGAGTTTATTTTTGTGTATGGTGTTAGGAAGTGTTCTAGTTTCATTCTTTTACAAGTGGTTGACCAATTTTCCCAGCACCACTTGTTTCTCCTGTTTTCTTAAGCACCACAGACATTTTTATATAGTTATAATGTATTGCACTGAATGGAAATATTTACTTATTCATATTTTACAGTAGGTTATAAACTTTGTGAACGACTGAATCTTTCTTGCTAATCATTGAAAAGCTATCAACTAGCAAAAATGGCAATATAGTGCACTCAATATAATAGCTCAAGTTAATTAAAGAAATCATCATAGGTGATTTATTAGGTATTGTCTTTGCCAGTGATTATCATAGTCCAAAAGAGACAGAACACATTAGCTTTCCTTAAAAATATTCTCCTGGGGAGAAAAAAAAAAGATGAATAGCAGAATTTTTTAATATTATTGGGAAGTCTATTGGCCAATATATCTTTAAATATTATTTCATTATGTGTTTTTTAGTTAAGGAAAATGTAATATTAATGTGATCTTTTTTTAGCAATTTATTGCTGAGAGTTAAAAGGAGAGCATACTCAGCTTCAGTTTTGACAAATTGAGATACTGAGTTTCATTATATCTACAGTTGGATGGAAAGAAATCCAGTTTATTCCACAGGTGCCATCTATAGGAATAGACAATTACTGATTGCCTTTACTGAAGATTAAATGTACCCCTTATGTTTATTTCTTATTCATATTTCAGACTACGCATAATGTGATTGATTACATCAGTGTCCTGATCCCTCTCATCTGCCTATATCCATGCATTTTTCTGTGTTATTTGTAGCCTCCCCTGCTCTTCACTTGTGTTGTCCTAAATGATGTTAGCATATGTGATGTAAATAGAGATCTGACATGAGCTTGCACATCAGGTGATGCATTCTCTTGTGCCTCTGTTATTACCATGAAAACATTCCTGACCTAGTCTGCTGGAGGATGAGAGACATTTGGGCACAGCCAAGTTACCCAGTTCACCCCAGCCAAAGTGAGCCTAGATCAGGTGACCACCAGATCACCTCAAAACACATAAGAGGGGCCAGTCAAGATAGGCAGAACTGTGTAGCTGACTTCTAGCAGAGCGTGTATGCATTGAATGTTTACTGCTGCATGCCACTAAGGTTTGTAGTTGTTTGCTATGCAGAAAAAGATAACTGGTACATTACAATCCTTTCTATATTCAAAGTCCATTCATAGTAGTTTCTGAAGAAGCATTAAAAAGTTACTTTCATGTAAGTGGCAAACTTGAAATGAATTTTTAAAATAATTGAACAAAGCGATAGAAATATTCTGACTGTCAATAAAACCATAAAAAATAGAAATTCAAGGAGTATTTAATAGTGCAGAATCTCTCTTTGAACATATTGAACATCCCTCTTTCACTACTTTGGCTCTGAAAGCAGGAGCCAGGTGGCAGAGACAATGTTAACTGTAAAATATTTCTTCTTCCAGATCCAGATGGCTTTATACCTACTTCTTTGCATTTTGACTAGAGTTGTGTACTTGAGTTTTTACCTATTAGAATATGAGAGAAGTGACGTGTTTTTTATTGTTCAAGGCCGTTAAGGATGGGCTTCCCTAATGGCTCAAATGGTAATCCCTGGGTAGGGAAGATCCCCTGGAGAAGGAAATGACAACCCATGCCAGCGTTTCTGCCTCGAGAATTCCATGGGGAGAAGAGCCTCGTGGGCTACAGTCCATCAGGTCACAGTCGGACATAACTGAATGACTAACACTGGGTTCTCCATGTTCATTCTTTCATGTATAGCTGAAAGTGAAGTAATTGTAGTAGCTGTTTTTTTTTTTTTTGAAGAAATCCAGATCCACAGTGCACTTTTGAAGGAAAGTCACCAGGTAGAACCTATAGGTTTGAATTGGAATGTGACATGAGCCAGGAAATAGACTTTGGTCTATTTGTATAGTGTTTTATTTGGTCACTAACTTTAATTAGCCTAAATAATACAAGGTTACATTCTCAAAATCCTTTAAATACTGTGCAAGTGAATAATCTAGGTGTAACATTGTACTCATTATCTATTGCTACTTAACATATTCACCCCCAAAACATAGTAACTTGAAGCAGCAGTATGAATCATTTCATAGTTTCTGTGGGTCAGGAATTCAGAAGTGGCCTTAGTAGGTGGTTTCGTCTTAGGATCTCTCACGAGGTTGGATTCATGAGGTTGGTTAGGGCTACAGTCATTTGAAGCTGAAAGATCTGCATCCAGACTCACTTATGTGGTTGTTGGCAGACTCCACTTCCTTGCTCTGTGTGTCATTCCATAAGCTTCTATGAGAGTATTCATGACAAAGCAGCTAGATTCTTCCATAGCAAATGATTCAAGAGATAAAATGCCACTGTCATTTGTAGTCAAATCTCAGAAATGGTGTACCATTACTTCTGCTGTATTCTGTTTGTCACACAAGGCAACTCAGATACAGTGTGGGCATGAATACGGAGAGAAGGGGATCCTTCGAGAATATCTGAGCATCCCTCTAGGTATCACAAACACAGTAGAGAATGGGGAGGCCTGAGTTGAACTGATGAGTGCATGCCCTACTCGAGTAATTCTGTTTATCTTTTTAGAACACTGTGCTGGTCAAAAAAGCAAGTCCCATTAAAACTGGGAGAAAACACTCTTTTAAAAACACTGTATATATCAAGGGAAAAGTTGGATAGTAGAATGTTTCAGTGAAAGAGAAAATTATATACTATAGGAATATGTGTCATTTTCAAGTTATGTCAAAAGAGAAAATGTCTTTTCTGCGTATCTTTGATTTGAAATGGTAAGATCTTCTTTTATTTCAGTCAGTGTTGAGGGGCAGGTGGTATAATTGTCTGGTTCAAGCTGGAGTAATTAGTAGCTATCATTATATGCACATTAAGATAATGTAAAAATGTAATTTGCATAAAATGTCATCATAATAATCTTTAAGTCATTTTGCCCACTATAAAGAGGACCCAAAAGAAAGCCATATGGCTAAATTTTTAATTCTTACTACTTGTTAAAAAAACATAAAAATTATGGTCATACCTTTATTCTTATAAATGTAGGTCTTCCATTTTTAGCTGTCTATTCAATATTTGCAAAAAAAAGGGAGTTAGAGGATCATAACTATAAAAATAATTCCCATGTAGGTGGCTCACCAATTGAGAAAAGAAGAGGTGGGTTGAATACCAAAAAATATAAAAGGAAAACTATATATCGTAATTTCTGGAACTTGGATAAAATAGAGGTACATTTCTAACAGATTAAGTTAATGGTATCAGGTCATGGCATCTGTAATTGATGGAAGCAGAAAAAAGAATTCACAATCTGAGGAGAGAAAGGCAAGAAAATTGGGTAATAGATTTTGTTTTGTTTTAAATGTCATAATTTTTTTCTCAGCTTATATACAGATCCCATATCCTTGTTGTTATGAATGTGTGGTATTTGTGTGTATGATTTTTAACCACACAGTTAACAGTAAATCATATATATATATATATATATATATATATATATATATATATATGTATATATATGCTTATCTTTGTGTTGTGATAGAGTTCATTTTCATGTTATCTAGAGCAGTTACCAAACCTCCGTATTAGGAAAATTCACATGGCAGATGAAGAAAATGAATTATAGTTCATGATTATATTCCCTCAAAGGGAGTTCTGTTAAAATAGAAATGACTGTTGAAGATGTCCAGATTAGGTAAAAATACTGGATGATAAAAAGGGCAGCATCTTTTTTTTCTTAATTTGGTATGATGAATAACTGCTTTAATATTTCTGTAATGATATCTTGGCTGTTGATAATGGCAGAAGAGCTATTCAATAAAACAAATTTTAAGATATAGTTTTAAGATATATACCCATTTAGGTGGAAATCAGAACAGATCGTTTTAGAAATCAGTATATAGTGTTGATTTTATGCTCTATAGAGCATGTAACATTGACTCTACTTTCAGTTTTCCATGACAACTTTTGAGTCATTGTTAGGGTATGGGGGCAGAATACTGGGCTTGGACTTGACCTAGACCTGGAACTCCTATTTTTGATTGTGCAATATCTGGTGATTTGAGGCTCAAATCAACAGTTGTGAAATGAAGGTAATGACACTTACCTCAAAGGACACTTGGGATTTTGTTTGTTTATCTTTGGCTTTGTTTTGTTTTAAATATTTTGTTTATTTATTTGGTTGTGCCCCCAGGTCTTAGTTGTGGCATGCAGGATCTTTAGTTTCAGCATGAGGACTCTTGCTGTGGCTGTGGGATCCAGTTCCCTGACCAGGGATCAAACCCAAACCCCTTGTATTGGGAGTACAGAATCTAAGCTACTGGAACACCAGGGGAAGTCCCTCAGAGGACATTTGTGAGGAATAAATGAGCAGAACATTTGCAAATAATTTGGAACTTGAAAAGTACTATGCAAATGTAGATTATGAATACTTACCTCTAACTTACACTGGAAACAGTTTTTTTTTTTCCTTTTCTCTTTTATTTTCCTTCCTTTCTAACCATTTTATACCTCTGTCACTGCTTCTGCTGTTACAGAACTCGTCTCTAAACAGTTCCTGTCTTATAGCCTCCTTACAGACTGCTGTTTCTGATATGCTGGGCACTAAAAATCAAAATGGAACAAAAAACAAGCTATTTGGATAGCTTATTGGAAGTTTTGCATTAAATAAATATGACTGTAATTTAAAGGCTCTGGTTTAAAACAGGAGGCAATAATTGTGCAGTAAGCCTTGTTTGGAATGATCAGGATCATCTACTATTTATTTACTTCCTGGTTCCTGTTGAGTTCCAGAAAGATGAAATCTGAGAAGTGTGAAACAAGAATAAATGAAATGTTATAGAATTGTGGATATGTGGATAGGATATATGAACACATAAATATATTTGGGATATATAAAAAGACACAGCTCTTTGCTAGATAATAATATGTCCACATGGAGTTTACTTCAGTTCAGTTCAGTCCTTCAGTCTTGTCCAACTTTGCAACCCCATGGACTACAGCACGCCAGGCTTCCCTGTCCATTGCCAACTCCCGGAGCTTACTCAAACTCATGTCTATCAAGTTGGTGATGCCATCCAACCATCTCATCCTCTGTTGTCTCCTTCTCCTTCCACCTTCAATCTTTCCCAGCATCAGGGTCTTTTCCACTGAGTCGGCTATTCCCATCAGGTGGCCAAAGTATTGGTGCTTCAGCATCAGTCCTTCCAATGAATATTCAGGACTGATTTCCTTGAGGATGGACTGGCTGAATCTCCTTGCTTTCCAAGAGGCTCTCAAGAGTCTTCTCCAACACCATAGTTCAAAAGCATCAATACTTCGGTGCTCAGCTTTCTTTATAGTCCAACTCTCACATCCGTACATGACTACTGGAAAAACCACAGCTTTGACTAGGTGGACTTTGGTTGGCAAAGTAATGTCTCTGCTTTTTAATATGCTGTCTAGGTTGGTCATAACTTTTCTTCCAAGGAGCAGGCGTGTTTTAATTTCATGGCTGCAGTCACCATCTGCAGTGATTTTGGAGGCCAAAAAAATAAAGTCTCTTACTGTTTCCATTATTTTCCCATCTATTTGCCATGACATGATGGGACTGGATGCCATGATCTTAGTTTTCTGAATGTTGAGTTTTAAGCCAACATTTACACTCCCCTCTTTCAGTTCATCAAGAGGCTGTTTAGTTCTTCTTCACTTTCTGCCATAAGGGTGGTGTTATCTGCATATCTGAGGTTATTGATATTTCTTCTGGGAATCTTGATCCTAGCTTGTGCTTCATCCAGCCTGGCATTTCTCATGATGTACTCTGCATATAAGTTAAATAAGCAGGATGAAAATATACAGCCTTGATGTACTCCTTTCCCTATTTGGAACCAATCTGTTGTTCCATGTCCAGTTCTAACTGTTGCTTCTTGACCTGCATACAGGTTTCTCACGAGGCAGGTCAGGTGGTTTGGTACTCCCATGTCTTTACTAATTTTCCACAATTTGTTTTGATCCACACAGTCAAAGGCTTTGGCATAGTCAATAAAGCAGAAGTAGATGTTTTTCCGGAACTCTCCTGCTTTTTCTATACGTTTACTTACTGTTTCTCGGTTGCCTGTTCCAGGGAATATGTGTGTTCTACCTATGATTAGTGATGGAGTTCTCATTGCCAGCTGAACTTTTGAAGATCCTATCTTAGTGTTTGCTCTCTGACCACTCCTGGCCCAACTATCAATGGTGGAGTTCTCCAAGAAGCAGACTCTAAGATGAAGATTAGTGTGTGAAAATTGTATTAGGGAGTGCTCTTGGCATCAGCATCTGTTGGAAAGAAAGAAGGAAGCAGAATTTGTAAGAAGGGAAGGTTGGGCTGTGATGCAGTCCATGAAAGCTTCATAGAACTGAATGAAGCTCTGAAGCTGGGAAGGATGGCCCTGCAAAGTTGTCCAGAGTTGAGGCAAGGGAAGCATATCTTTGTATTGGTTAGTAAAAGTGACTTTGAGCAAGACAACTCAATCAGTGGAGACAATTCTTAAGGAGGGCTTCTCTTTAAGAGTAAGAGATTAGGGCTGTCTGTCAACACTTCTCATTACAGCTGGGAAAATAAATCCTTCTGTCTTTAAGGGGAATCCAGATTGTATATCTAGCATCATAGAATCAGAAGGATATTCTCACTGACGACATGAAGTGCAAAGGGTTAGTTGAGGCATAAAGGATGAATCCAAGGTTTTTAGCTTGTGCAACTAGAAGGATGGGAGTCGCTATTAAGTGAGATGGCACAGGCAATAAATGAAGTTTTTTGAGAGGAATTTCAGAAATTAAATTTGGGACATATTGTGTGTGAGATATCGATTAAACATCCAAAAAGGTATGTCAAGTTGACAGTTGAATATATGTCTAAGACCCAAGATGATTTTATTAATAACTGCCAGTATTTTTGAACTGCACTTTCCCATTCTTGTGTTGTTATTTTCTTTTTGTTTTCTTGTGACTTTCAAATATATTTTCAGTCAGCTTCATTAGTACAAGTACCTGGTTGTTCCGTTTACTGAAATCTTGGAGGTCTAAGAATATATTTTTTTTAATATATGTATTTCCACACTTGATTGGCAACTTGAGTACATATCTATTCCTGTGGAATTGTCCTTATTACTTTTTTCAAGCATAGGTATTTATGACTATTTCTAGACTGTTTCTCTTCATCTAGTCTGTAGTATATTGGCTCAGTGGTAAAGAATACACCTGCAAGGGAGGAGATGCAGGTTCAATCCCTAGGTCGGGAAGATCCCCTGGAGAAGAAAATGGCAGCCCACTCCAGTATTCTTGCCTGAGAAATCCCATGGACAGAGGACCCTGGCGAGCTACAGTCTACGGGGTTGCAAAAAGAGTTGTGCATGACTTAGTGGCTAAAAAGTAACAATATTGTCACAGAGCCCATGCTTTAGTTATTGTTTGTAGATATATCCTTGAACATAATCAACAGCAAAAATCTACCTACATCCAGTGTTTTAAGACTCTCAAATTCGTTGATTGATTTTGGCTTTTTCTCAATCACTGAGGCCAATGAGGACTTATTATTCATAAGATGGGGCATCTGCTGATATTTAAAAAGCTCAATACTACTCTTGGTTAATATTTTGTCCCAATTATGCAGATTTATTTTGGATGGTTAATATCAAATCATCTGTTAATATTTTTGTCTTATCTCTATTGTTATAGATATCATATAAAATACTTCTGGTCTTAGAATATGTTCATTTCTTATTTTTTGGTTTCAAACCCTCCTCTTGTTGGGCAGTTAGAAATGAGTAATAAATCTTTCAGTCACTCAAATATCTTAATATCAATTTAGAATTTTTGATTTGTATATTAAAGATGAATAGAGGTTTATCTCATAGATAGTGGTATGGAGTACAAGTAACAAAGAAGAGTAAGTCCTAAATAATAATGTCACAGGTTATATACAAGGAAATGTGTAGTCAGAGTGAGTATAGGGGCAGAAACAGTGAACTATTTTTATACTTAATTTCATATGTGTGTGTGTATGTATATATATATATATTTATACACATATATATGAAATATATTATTGAAATATATAGCTGGCTTCAGATTCACAGAAATTCTTTACTGTTAAACTAGCTGGGTAATAAGGAGTCTTATATGCTGCCTGTGCTTTTATGAATATTTCTACTGTTGAGTTTAGCATCAATAACAAAATCCCACAGCTTAGTAGACAGATCTAGGACTTTGAAAGATTATAGACAATAATTACAGTGAATCTGTTTCTACAGGTTAAATCCTGTGGTTTTGTCTTAAAAACATGCTCATTTAGTGACACTTCAGTAACAAAACCATGAATTAAATTAGGAAGAGAAACCAAATCTTTTAAAAAGGTGGTACTTTTTCAAAGTCAATGATAGTGACTCTTTGGATAGAACCCTAGTATCATTTCTAGTATTCCTCATGAGCACAAAATCCAAGGCTTCAATTTGACATTTAGTTTGTATTGTGGGTATTGATTTCCTAGGGAGAAATGAAATGTGCTACTGTGGTCCTGTGTGCTTTATTGACCAAATAAATGCTGATTAAGAAGGCTTGTGTACTATCCTTTAGTTTGTGTTTTACTGCAAATTTATGTCAATGAAGCTTCTTTAATGATGGCTGATTGCAACTACATATATTAATAAACAGTACTACTAATTTACAAACTGATTAAAGATTTATTTGTTTTGTAGGCCTGCCTTAGCCCAAATAAAACCTTCAGTGTATTTTATAGTATTTTGTGAGGAGCTTTATAATTAAGCTTATGTTTAAGTGGGAAGAGGCATGCCAATACAATGCAGTTCCTCAAATCCTTTGATTTCTGCTGACTGCATTGAAAACTACAAAAGCCAAAGAAAGCTACCAGATATTTTTATGACTAAGTTATAAATGATGCCTTTTGTTAAGCATTTTTCTAAAAATGTGTCTTGGTTGAGTTAAAGTGTTTTTCATCCCACCCAAGATACTGAAGACGCAAAAGCTATGACATTCCTCATCAATATTTCCTACCCCCATGTTCATTTAATATTACCTTAGTTAGTGCGAAGAGTTGACTCATTGGAAAAGACCCTGATGCTGGGAGGGATTGGGGGCAGGAGGAGAAGGGGATGACAGAGGATGAGATGGCTGGATGGCATCACCGACTCGATGGGCATGAGTTTGAGTAAACTCCGGGAGTTGGTGATGGACAGGGAGGCCTGGCGTGAAGCGATTCATGGGGTCGCAAAGAGTCAGACACGACTGAGCGACTGAACTAGTTAATTTTTCCTGTATATTGATTATTATGAGCAAGCTGGGTATAATTCAGCTTTTTATATATACTAAATTAACCATTCTTCAGTTAAGTCGCTCAGTCATGTCCGACTTTGCAATCCCATGGACTGCAGCATGCCAGGCTTTCTTGTCCATCGCTAACTTCCGGAGCTTGCTCAAATCCTTGTCCATTGAGTCAGTGATGCCATCCAACCATCTCATCCTCTGTCATCCCCTTCTCCTCCTGCCCTTCTGTCTTTCCCAGCATCAGGGTCTTTTTCAATGAGTCAGTTCTTCACATTGGGTGGCCAAAGTATTGGAGCTTCTGCTTCAGCATCAGTCTTTCCAATGAATATTCAGAACTGATTTCCTTTGGGATTGACTGGTTTGATTTCCTTGCAGTCCGAGGGACTCTCAAGAGTCTTCTCCAACACCACAGTTCAAAAGCATCACACTAGGGATCGAACTTGCAACTCATGCAGTGGAGGCACAGTGTCTTAACCACTAGACCACCAGGGAAGTCTCCAAATAAACCTTCTTAACTCAGTCGTTCTGCATTGCTAGCACTCTTACTGAATGGCATGCTTCAGGTCTATTTCATTGAACACTACCACTAAACAAGAGAATATAATCAATGTTTTTAGAACACCTTCACACACAACAGAATACACATATTTTCCCCAAGTCCACAGGAACACACTCTAAGATAGGCCATGTGCTAAGCCACAGTACTAACCTCAAAAAATGTACAGGAATTGAAATATAATGTATACTCTTTGACCATAATGGAATCAAACTAGATATCAATAATGGAAAGAAATAGGAGAATCTTCAAACACTTACAAATTAAATAACACATTTCTAAGTGTTTTATGGATCAAAGAGGAAAGCTCAAGAGATGTAAAAAATACATCAAACTGAATGAAAATGAAAATGCACAGTATCAAACTTTGTGGGACACAGCTAAAGTAGTTCTGAGAGTGAAGTTTATAGCACTATGTGTTTGCATTACAAAAGAATAAAAGTCTTACATTGATAATCCATGCACCCATTTCAGCAATTAAAAATAACAAAATATATCTAAAGCAAGCAGAAGTGATAATAAAGATAAGACCAGAAATCAATTAAATTGAAAACATAAAACAGTAGAGGAAAATAGCAAAATCAATTGCTGTTTTTTATAAAAGATCCATAAAATTGATAACTGTAAAATAGAAAGGAAAAAACTTCACTAATATCAGGAATGAAAAAGCAGCTGTCATTACATATGCATAAGGGGGTGTTATGTACAACTAACAAAATCTGTGCAGAATCTGTATGCAGGAAAGTACAAAATCCTAATGATATAAATCAAAGAGAATCTGAGTAAATGGAGAAATATCCATGTTTATGAGTTGGAAGACTGACCATAGTAAAGATGTCAGTTCTCCTCAGGTGGATCTATAGAATGAACACAAATGAGTCTGTTGTTATTGATAACAAACAAACTCACAGACATTGTTTATCATTGCTCTCCATATTGCCAGTTGGTTCCCTGGTGCCTGGTGTCTCAGACAGTAAAGAATCTCCCTGCAATGTAGAAGACTGGAGTTCAATCCCTGGGTGGGGAAGATTGCCTGGAGAAGGACATGGCAACCCACTCCAATATTCTTGCCTGTAGAATCCCATGGACAGAGGAGCCTGGCAGACTACAGTCAGGTTTGACTCTTTGTGACCTCATGGACTGCAGCATGTCAGGCCTCTCTGGCCCTTACCATCTCCCAAAGTTTGCCCAAGTTCATGTCCATTACATCGGTGTTCATAGCCTCTGATGCCCTCTTCTTCTTCTGCCCTTAATCTTTCCCAGCATCAGGGACTTTTCCAATGAATCAGCTGTTATCACATAACCAAAATACTGGAATTTCAGCTTCAGCATCAGTCCTTCCAATGAGTATTCAGGCTTGATTTCCCTTAAGATTGATTGATTGGATCTCTTTGCTGTCCAGAGGACTCTTAGGAGTCTTCTTCAGCACCATATTTCGAAGGCATCAATTCTTTGGCACTCTGCCTTCTTTACGGTTGAGCTCTCACAACTTGTATGTAACCACTGGGAAGCACATAGCCTTCACTGTACGGGCCTTTGTTGGCAGAGTTGTATCTCTGCTTTTCAACATACTGTCTGGGTTTGTCATTGCTTTCCTGCCAAGAAGCCAACACCTGCTGATTTCATGGCTGCAGTCACCATCCACAGTGATTTTAGAGCCCAAGAAAAGGAAATCTGTCACGACTTCCAGCTTTCCCCCCTCTATTTGCTATGAAGTAATGAGGCCAGATTGGCTAGTTGTCTGTGAACTTCCAGATGTTCAAGCTGGTTTTAGAAAAGGCAGAGGAACCAGACATCAAATTGCCAACATTCACTAGATCATTGAAAAAGCAAGAGAGTTCCAGAAAAACATCTATTTCTGCTTTATTGACTATGCCCAAACCTTTGACTGTGGATCACAATAAACACTGGAAAATTCTGAAGGAAATGGGAATACCAGACACCTGACCTGTTTCTTGAGAAATCCATATGCAGGTCAGGAAGCAAAAGTTAGAACTGGACATGGAACAACAGACTGGTTCCAAATAGGAAAAGGAGTACATCAAGGCTGTATATTGTCATCCTGCTTATTTAACTTATATGTAGAGTACGTCATGAGAAACGCTGGGCTGGAAGAAGCACAAGCTGGAATCAAGATTGCCAGGAGAAGTATCAATAACCTCAGATATGCAAATGACACCACCCTTATGGCAGAAAGTGAAGAAGAACTAAAGAGCCTCATGATGAAAGTGAAAGAGGAGAGTGAAGAAGTTGGCTTAAAGTTCAACATTCAGAAAACTAAGATGATTGCATTTGGTCCCATCTATTGGCAAATAGATGGGGAAACAGTGGAAATAGTGATTGCAGCCATGAAATTAAAAGACGCTTACTCCTTGAAAGGAAAGTTATGACCAACCTAGACAGCATGTTAAAAAGCAGAGACATTACTTTGTCAACAAAGGTCCATCTAGTCAAGGCTAAGGATTTTCCAGTAGTCATGTATGGATGTGAGAGTTGGACTCTAAAGAAAGCTGAGTGCCAAAGAATTGATGCTTTTGAGCTGTGGTGTTGGAGAAGGCTCTTGAGAGTCCTTGGACTGCAAGGAGATCCAACCAGTCCATTTTAAGGGAGATCAGTCCTGGGTGTTCATTGGAAGGACTGATGCTGAAGCTGAAACTCCAATATTTTGGCCACCTGATGCAAAGAGCTGACTCATTTGAAAAGACCCTGATGTTGGGAAAGACTGAATTCAGGAGGAGAAGGGGATGACAGGATAAGATAGTTAGATGGCATCACCGACTCAATGGACATGAGTTTGGGTAAACTCTGGGAGTTGGTGATGGACAGGGAGGCCTGGCGTGCTGTGGTTCATGGAGTCACAAAGAGTCAGACACGACTGAGCGACTAAAGTGAACTGAACTGAATGAAGCCAGATGCCATGATCTTAGTTTTTGTAATGTTTAGTCTTAACCCTTAAGCTTAAGTCTTAAGCTTTCACTCTCCTCCTTCACTCTCATCAAGAGGCTGTTTCATTCATCTTCATTTTCTGCCATTAGAGTGGTATCATATGCATATGTGAGGCTGTTGTTTCTCCTGCCTGTCTTGCTTCCAGCTTGTAACTCATCCAGCCCAGCATTTCTCATGAAATCTGTGCTCAGCGTACAGATTAAACAAATGTGGTGACAGTAGACAACCCTGTCATATTCCTTTCTCAGTCTTGAACCAGTCACTTGTTCCATACAGGGTCCTAACTGTTGCTTCCTGATCTGCATACAGGTTTCTCAGGAGACAAGTAAGATGGTCTGGTATTCCCATCTCTTTAAGAGCTTTCCACGTTTATTATGGTCCACACAGTCAAAGGCTTTGGCATAGTTGTTGAAACCCAAAGATGTTTTTCTGGAATTCCCTAGCTTTCACATAATTAAAGCCAGTGTGATAGGAAAGTAATTGACAAATATGTGTAACTCAATCCAGTGTTCAACAAATATGCATTGAAAAAACATTTATCCAGTTTGTATTCTCATGAAGGTTAAGATATGATACTGACCAGCTTTTCAGGACTTTTTTTTTTTGTCTTTGGTGGGCACAATAAATATTATATGAAGAATGCTTTAAACATTTTTATATCTGGACAAAAATAGTTTTAATACAGCTATCTGCCATGGTCATGTTGTGCCTCAAATGACTCCATTTGTGTAAAAAATTTGAATGAAAAATATGCTTACATATTTTATATTATTTTTCATCATCAGTTTAGTTCAGTTCAGTTGCTCAATAGTGTATGAATCTTTGCAACCCCATGGACTGCAGCAGGCCAGGCTTCCCTGTCCATCATCAACTCCCGGAGCTTGTTCTAACTTATGTCCATCAAGTCGGTCATGCCATCCAACCATCTCATCCTCTGTCATACCCTTCTCCTGCCTTCAGTCTTTCCTAGCATCAGGGTCTTTTCTAATGAGTCAGCTCTTTGCATCAGGTGACCAAAGTATTAGAGCTTCAGCTTCAGCATCAGTCCTTCCAGTTAATATTCAGACTGATTTCCCTTAGTTAAGATTGACTGGTTTGATCTCCTTGCAGTCCAAAAGACTCTCAAGTCTCCTCCAACACCACAGTTCCAAAGCATCAATTCTTCAGAGCTCAGCTTTCTTTATGTCCAACTCTCACATCCATACATGACTACTGGACAAGCCATAGCTTTGACTAGATGGACCTTTGTTGGCAAAGTAATGCATACTGAATATTTTAAAAATGTGGACTTATGTTTATCATAGAAAATAATTTTGAACCTTATATATTTTGCAGTTTTCTAATGTGATTTCTAAACTTTTGGTATTTTAAGATTCTTGAGAATATTTTAATCAATCATAGCAGAAAAGATTGACAAAACCATAAAATGGTTTTATCTGTAGCTAGAATTATTCTTTGAAGTGTAAGACTCAGCAAAAATATGCTGATGTCTTCGTATTACTTATCATTTTTACTACACAGGGCTATTTGCATTGGGCAGAGAGCAGAATCATTTTCAAATCAACCTCTTAAATTTACTGCATAGAAATACTTACGGGAGACAAAAATACGATAATACTGTCCAACTAGTGTTTTGTATTATAAGATATTAGAAATATACTCCTTTTTTTATCTTCTGGCCTAGCATCCAAGTTTTGCTTTAATTATGTTGGTTTTGTTTTGCATTTTATCTATCTGTAGTTTACTTAGAACTATATGTTTTAAGGTATAGAGCCAAAATTCATATTTCGTACTTTCTCGGCTGTATCATTTAATTCTTCTTTAAGGTCTCACTCAGTTCTACGTCTCACTGGTTTTGTTCATAAGTGGCAAATGCCTATTTTGAACATTTTGTCTGAGGGCACAGATTCCAGTTATTGTTTTTAGCTATAGTTAGATGAAACTACCTAGCAGTGTTTTAAGGGCAGATGAGGAGGCACTAGTGGTAAAGAACACTTGTATACCTTAAACTTAGACAGTGTTATATGTCAGTTATATTTCAGTCAAAAATTCGAGCCTGAATATTAATTTATGTGTGATTTTTAATACCACATGGTAATCATAAACATAAATTTTTCCTCTGATTTATTTAAAATATATATACATGTACATAAATAGCTATTTTGAACCACCTTCGTATTCTTATCCTAATCATTATTCATTCATACTGTCTGTATTTAGTGTGTGCCTAAAATGCGGCAGGCATTTTCCAAGAAGGTGGAGATTCAGAACTAAACAAAACATGTCACATATTTGCCCTAAAGGTATATAGTTATTTTGTCAGTGTCTTCTCTTTTCTAATACTTTATTTCTTACCTCGGTATTGATATTAATAAATTATATACTGATTTGAATTTTGTTGTCATTGTTATCCTGATGTTGGCTTTCCTGATGTCAAAACAATATTATTAAGCATTACCTTAATTACTTCCCTGGTGGCTAAGCATTACCTTAATTACTCCCCTGGTGGCTCAGTTGATAAAGAATCTGCCTGCAGTGAAGGAGACCCCTGTTCAATCCCTGGGTCGGGAAGATCTCCTGGAGAAGGGAACGGCTACCCACTCCAGTATTCTGGCTTGGAGTAGAAGAGTCAGACACGACTGAGCAACTTTCACTTTCACCTTAATTACTGCTCTGGAAAATTTTAAATAGCATTGAGACTAACTTCTTGATTTGAAATCATTACAAAACCATCTGTGCCTCTTAATTTTTAGTGAGATATGTTAGCAATATTTTAAAATTGATTTTCATTCAATGATTGGCTGGTTTAGATTTTCCATCTCTTCTGGAGTTAATTTTGATAATCAGTGTTATTTATTTAATCTTAATTTTTTTAAAAAATATACAAATTATTCTATAATTTTTGATATATATATGTTTTATTTTCTATCTTTTTTCCTTTCCTCATTTCTAATTTTGCTATCATAGCAGTTTGTCCTTTTTCATATATTAATCTAGTGTCACCATAGTAGTATTAAAATGTATATAACTAGTTTAAGATTTTGAATAATATTGATTAATCCTTTAAATTTTTAATTTTTTCTATGGATTTTTTTTTTTAATGTAACATGGAAAAATGTAACAATTTAAAAAATATTCGTTCTTATTTACGGATATATGAGTCAAAGAGCATAAATTGTTTTTCACTGAAAATAGCTTTATAATATAATCTATTTTTTATACTTTAGTTTTTTTAATTAGAGGATAATACATTACAATACTGTGATGATTTTTGCCATACATCAACAAGAATCTGCATTAGGTGTACATATATCCCCTCCCTATTGAACTCCTTTGCACCTCTCTCCCCATCCCACCCCTCTAGCTTGCCACAGAGCACTGGCTTTGGGTTCCCCGCTTCATATATATATATATATATATATATATATCCCTGCTCCCATTGGCTGTCTATTTTATTAGATGTGATGATGTATATGTTTCAGTGCTATTCTCTCATAGCTGTTTTTAAAACGTGTATCCTTACTCATGATTGGTTTTATCTTTAAGAGCTTTATAGCAGTGCTTTCTTTGTAATTTAAAAATATTTTGAGACTTCAGATTTTCTTTCCTCCTTAATTTTAAATATTACTCCATTGTGGCCAGAAAAATATGGCTCTTCTTTTACTTTCTCAAAAATATTGTGACTTCCCTTGTGGTCTAACATATGCTCAATTTTAGTACTTGCCTCATCATTACATAAAGTTTCGTGTTATCAGGTTATAGAGAATATTATATGGACATAGCAGATAGTAATAGTTCCCTGCCCATATCTCTCAGACTCTATCATTTTCAGGGTGTGCCTTTGAACTTCCAGCCGCGATTTTTGTATCTCTCTGCCACAAGGCTGTTTTTGAACTCTTGGTAAGCTATTCTGTTCCGACGTAGCAGGTGAGAAGTTCTGGTGAGTTAATACATGCCCTGCAACTCCCAATCCATGATTGCTGTGATATGTTATATAAATAGCCTGCTTGCCTCCCCATTTGAGTGTGAAAATGTGGTCATATTTTATGCTGTTTCTCAGAGTTTTCCCCTATGATTAGTCTGTGGTAGGTTAATTATGCACCTCTGCTGGCTGCTTTTCCTTAAACCTAAATAGTTTCTCTCTTCCCTACTTGTGTAGGTCTTCCCTAATAAACATATTTCATTGGTATTCTTATGACCTGCTTCTGGAGGAATTCAAAATAAGGAACTACCGATGTTATTAATCTGTTATCCTTGACAGATTACATGGTTAACTGTTCAGAAAGATTATGTGACTTATTCATTAAGTATTCGTGGTGGTTTAAAGTCAGTTTATCATTCATTGTTTCCCTTAATTTTGTTCTTGCAGTCTGTGTTTTATATTTTTGGACAGTTTGTTTATCAATATCTAAATATTAATCACAAAGTTTTATTATTGATATGGACTGTATTATTATTGTAACATTCCTGTCTTTCTCTTCTTTAAGAAGTTTCCTCCATTGTCTAGAATTAATATCATGACACAACTTGGTTCATACTTTCATTTTTAAATCATTTTAGATACACCTATTAGATACAGTATATATTTGTTACTGTCATTTTATCTGCCTAGCCTTTTATTTCTAGTATGTAAACTGACCCCGTTTCTAAATATTGATATACAAATATTTGATCTGAACTCTTCCATCATATTTTATGTTATTTTATATTCAGTGCTTCCTTTGTTTTCTCTCATCTGCTATGGGAATTGTATGGGTGGGTTTCTTTGTTCTAGTGTTTAGCTTTGTAACCTTAGATGACATATGATGAATTCTGAAGGATGGAAGGAACCTCTCCTCTTTAGGCTGACAAGGGGTGAAAGACCTTCTGTGAAGAGAGATTAATGTGTGCCCTTGCACAGGATGCAAATGTTGTTCTAGAGAGAATGAGAGTAGATATAGCCTTAATTAAACACTAGTCCTTTCTCTTCTATCATCTCTGAGTGGGGAAAAGAATTACTTAAAAGAAAAACACTGTATTGTGGTCCTTATAGTTCGGGCATTTAAAGTCTTCATGATTTGAAGTACCTTAAAATATCAGATTTCCCAGTTTTCCAACCCTTTAAAACAGTGCATTAAATTTCAAATTCAAGTGAATGTCTTCCAGTTTTAATACATCTGTTGAAGCTTTCCTTTTTGATGATTCTTGCTTTCACTTTGGGATGGGGTGTGGGTGTGGAGCATTAATAATCATTGACATGGTAGTTGTAAAGTTACTTGTCAGCAGTTTTCAAAAAAAAATCATAATAAAAATGATATAATTATATCTAATACATAGTATTTGTGTGTGCTTGCATGCTAAGTCACTTTAGTTGTGTTCAACTCTTTGTGACCCAGTGGACATAGTATTTACTGTGTGACAAACATTGGTCCATTTTTTTTATGTAGTAATCATTGATTTCCTCATGAGTTAAATGTGGATTATACTGCATGCAACTATGAGTTGTATATTAATACTACTATAAATGTTCATCTGAAAAAATTGGCTAGCAGGAGTTTATATATCCTGTCCAGGGCTTCACATGCCTTGAATAGTATAGCCATGAGTCGAATTCATAATTCATGATATTTGGCTTCTGAACTCTTAACCACTCTTAACCATGTTACTACACATTCTCAGATAGAAGTCATCTTTTAAGAATTTATACCTGGAAAGATAAGAAATTTCACTCGTCTTCCCACTTGTTATACCTAAAACCTGGATAAGACAAATGCAAACAAACAGCAGAAGTTTATGAAAGGTTGAGAAAAGAAGGCAGATCCAGCTGAGAAGACTGGGATTCAAGAAAAGACTCAAGAGTTGAGTCTTCTACTGTTATTTTTTTCACCTCTTCATTCATGTCTCCAACCTGAGTACAGAAGAAGTTCTCAACCCCGAAAAGCAAACATGTATTGAAAAAGACCTAAAGAACAATGAAAAGAATCAGATTAAGTCTGCTGTCTTTGACCAGGAGACTGCAAGGGCAGTGTTTGTCAACCAGGAATGATTTTGTTCCTCAGGGGATTTTTGGCAGTCTGGAGACATTTGTGGTGGTCACTTTCAGAGTGGGAGAGTTCTGGGTCAATGGAAAGAATTAGTAAGCAGTCTATAATAGAAATAGAAAAGGGTTTTATTCAAGCCATACTGAGGACCATAGCCCCAACAGAGCCTCTCAGATAGCTCTGAGTATTCCAGAGAAGCATGATTTTCAGCACAGTTTTATATCTTGTCAGAACAAAGAACATCAAACATGACAGGGGTACATTCTTTCAAGGTTTCAAAAAGACAGATCAACACATACACAGTAAGTCAGTATGGCCTTGGTGCTTAGGAATGAAGCCTTTCTCATTGAAAGAGTACTAACACTGACATCTTAGGAAGGGAGGCATTTAATCTTTATCTTTGAAACTGACATTTTTTCCCTAAACTTCTGATCAGTGCACCCTTTTCTTTAATGGTTAAAGCAGATAGGCAATGTATGCTTAATAGACCACAAAGCAGGGTGTTTTAATAGACCACAAAGCAGGGTGCGTAATGTTTTAAGTTAAATCATCTATAAGCCACAATGACTTGCCCATACCTCAGTATGTGAATTTTCTCCCATCAACTGGCATCTAGTGTGTGGAGGCAGCAGTTTTGCTCAGCGTTCTACAGTGCACAGAGTAGCTCCCATGACAGTTGACTGGCCTAAAAAGTGTCAGGGTTGAGAAATCTTGCTAAGCTGTCCAGTCAGTAAACTATGGCCCCTCACTTGCCAAATCCAGCCCACTCTGTTTCTGTTGATAACATTTCATTGGAACTTTGCTTATGTGTAATATATAGGATGTGGGAATGGATAGGAGAGGCACGTATTATGCACACTTTTAATAGAGATTGTTTTTGTTCAAAGTAACAAAGGAAAGGATTAGCTTTAAAGCAGAATCTTCTTGAAATACACAGAAGTCTGAAAAAGAAGGCTATGCCTATACTCTGTTTTTTTGCTGCACTGTTTCCCTGGGATCTGATGGTGGTGTTTGCCTGATCAGCATACTCTGGGGGAAAGATATTTTGCTATAGGCCATGTGAGTTCTGTTACACTTCACTTCTCAGCTGTTTCTCTTTGAATTTGCAGATGTACTAATAAAGTATGCAAGAAATAGCAACAGACTAAAAGTGAATATTACCAAGGATAATATTCTGTTGGCAGGGAAATGAAATTATATTTTCAAGTTATTATTTGCAGTGGAATTTATTACTTCCTCATCATGCTTTCACTGTAATTTCTACATAAAGTAATAATTTCATAATACTTAACATATATATGAACTGGGTAACACATTGCAAATTAAAAGATATTTGCACAGCTTTGTAGTTATTCTCTTTTCAAGATACATATTGATTACCAAGGAGAAAATAGGAAAATAATAACTCTGCAGCAGAGAAACCTGACAGACACCACCTTAACCAAGTGATAAAGGTCAATATCATCAGTAATAAGACATGTTGACATTATGAATCCCTTGATATGATGCACTGAGAACTCACTGTCACTTCCTTGGTATTCTTGTCAAAAAATGTATAACTGAAATTCATTATGAGGAAACATCACAAAAATCCAAATTGAGGAACATTCAGCAAAATAACTGGGCAATTCTCTTAAAAAGATTCAAGGTCATAACACTTCCTCCGGTTGGAAGACATGACAACTAATTGCAGTATGCCCTTCTGGGTACTAATAGCTGAGACAAGAAGAGAAACTATAGGCAAAGGAGAAAAGGAAAAAATATACCCATTGAATGCAGAGTTCCAAAGAATAGCAAGGAGAGACAAGAAAGCCTTCCTCAGCGATCAGTGCAAAGAAATAGAGGAAAACAGTAGAATGGGAAAAACTAGAGATCTCTTCAAGAAAATTAGAGATACCAAGGGAACATTTCATGCAAAGATGGGCACAAGAAAGGACAGAAATGGTATGGACCTAACAGAAGCTGAAGATATTAAGAAGAGGTGGCAAGAATACACAGAAGAACTGTACAAAAAAGATCTTCACAACCCAGAGAAACACAATGGTGTGATCACTCACCTAGAGCCAGACATCCTGGAATGTGAAGTCAAGTGGGCCTTAGGAAGCATCACTACGAACAAAGCTAGTGGAGGTGATGGAATTCCAGTTGAGCTATTTCAAATCCTGAAAGATGATGCTGTGAAAGTGCTGCACTCAATATGCCAGCAAATTTGGAAAACTCAAGAGGTGGCCTCAGGCCTGGAAAAGGTCAGTTTTCATTCCAGTCCCAAAGAAAGGAAGTGCTAAAGAATGGTCTAAGTATCGCACAGTTGCACTCATCTCACACGCTAGCAAAGTAATGCTCAATATTCTCCAAGCCAGGCTTCAACAGTATGTGAACTATGAACTTCCAGATGTTCAAGCTGGATTTATAAAAGACAGAGGAACCAGAGATCAAATTGCCAGCATCCATCAGATCATAAAAAAGCAAGAGAGTTCCAGAAAAACATCTATTTCTGCTTTATTGACTATGCCAAAGCCTTTGACTGTGTGGATCACAATAAACTGGAAAATTCTGAAAGAGATGGGAATACCAGACCATGTTACCTGCCTCCTGAAAAATCTGTATGCAGGTCAAGAAACAACAGTTAGAACTGGACATGGAACAGACCTGTTCCAAATCAAGAAAGGAGTACGTCAAGGCTGTATGTTGTCACCCTGTTTATTTAACTTATATGCAGAGTACATCATGCGACATGCCGGACTGGATGAAACATAAGCTGGAATCAAGATTGCCGGAAGAAATATCAGTAACCTTAGATATGCAGATGAAACCACCCTTATGGCAGAAAACAAAGAAGAAGTAAAGAGCCTCTTGATGTCTGTGAAAGAGGAAAGTGACAATGTTGGCTTAAAACTCAACATTCAGAAAACTAAGATCATGGCATCTGGTCCCATCACTTCATGACAAATAGATGGGGAAAGAATGGAAACAGTGAAAGACTTTATTTTCTTGGGCCCCAAAATCACTGCAGATGGTGACTGCAGCCATGAAATTTAAAAGATGCTTGCTGCTTCGAAGAAAAGCTATGACCAACCTAGATGGCATATTAAAAAGCAGAGACATTAATTGCTGACAAAGGTCCATCTAGTCAAAGCTATGGTTTTTCCAGTGGTCATGTATGGATGTGAGAGTTGGACTATAAGGAAAGCTGAGTGCTGAAGATTTGATGCTTTTGAACTGTGGTGTTGGAGAAGACTCTTGAGAGTCTCTTAGACTGCAAGGATATCCAACTGGTCCATTCTTCCTGAATATTCATTGGAAGGACTGATGGCTGAAGCTGAAGCTCCAATGTTTTGGCCACTTAATGCGAAGAACTGACTCATTGGAAAAGACCTTGATGCTAGGAAAGATTGAAGGCGGGAGGTGAAGGGGATGACAGAGGAAGAGATGGTTGGATGGCATCATTGACTCGATGGACATGAGTTTGAGTAAGCTCTGGGTGTTGGTGAGGGACATGGATGCCTGGCATGCTGCAGCCCATGGTGTTGCAAAGAGTTGGACACTATGAGCAACTGAACTGAACTTCTGGATTCAGGTCTGGAACAGTAAAAGGACATTATTGTGATAATTGGTAATATTTGATTAAGTTTTGTAGATTAGCTAGTTGTGTTCTATCGATGATAATTTCCTGGTTCTTATGTACTATGATTTTATAAGTTGATAATTGGGGAGGAGTTGTATGAAGGTAAAGGAACTGGATACTATTTTTGTAGTGTGTTGTGGTTATATATATGGATTTTTGCTCCACCAAGCCTAGCACAAATTAGCAGCTCCAGAAAAACTCGAATTAAAATATACATCTATTAGTTTAATATTAAATTTTATTTATCTACACTTTCAACTGTTTGCTTCCTGAAACTAGATCTTAAGTTCATCTCCAGAGAAGCCAATTATTTTCTCTTTTTATGTAGAAGCCTGCAAATTTCCAGTGCTTAAATGTGTCCACATTTATTTTCAAAGACTAATGAAACCTCACATCTTCTAGTAGAAGACATTGCATTAGTAGCCTCTCTAGAACAATAAGAAAATCACAATTGGTACAAATAACACAAGCAGAATCCTAAGGGCCTGATTTGAAATGTTAGCATATAATTTATATTTAGCATTACATTTGTGAACCTATGTTAATAACTTAAATATACATTTATATGTGGTTGGATGGCATAATAGACTCAATGGACAAGAATTTGAGCAAACTCCAGGCATAGTGAAGGACAGGGAAGCCTGGTATACTGCAGTTCTTGGGTCTAAAAGAGTAGGACATGACTGAGTGAGTGAACAACAATTTTTAAAAAATCTTTTAATTAAAAACTATTGTTGTTGCCATTCATTTGTATTGAAATCTTTTGAATTTAGCACTCAGACAAGCCATTATGAACTCTTCTTTACAGCTGTCAGTGTCTTATCTTTACACGTTTCCTCTCACTTAAAAGTTACAGTAGATGTATAAGGTAGAAATGCTTCCACAGGCCTCACATGAAAGTCTCTGCTTGTATGCATTCATATGTTTGCCAGTTAAAAAGAATAAAATTTATTTTGTTTCGATGATTTTGATAAGTATCATGACTATTCTAAGATTATTTGGTGGCATCATTGTTTGAAGCTTCTGGTTGAAACTAATTGTAACTTGGTCATCCTTTGGATTAGAACAAAATATAAATCTGAAAATCGTGTTACATAGAAGCAGCTAAATCTGTTAATATATGAGTATTGATATCTATGACTCCACATTTACAGAGAAGTTAACTTAAAATTGAAATGTAATATTTTATTGTCAAGATAAGAATAAAACTTGGCATCAGCTTCCTGAAATCAATAACTCTTCCATAGCTAGATTTATTATACAAAAAAAGATGTCAATAAAGCTAAAATATTATAAGTGAATGGGCTTCCACTCCGGAATTACCTTAAAATGAAAGGAAGCTGCAAAAGTTAATTATATTAGAGTTATAATGAAGAGTGAGCTTGAATATCTCATTTGGTCTGCTGACATACAAAAATTCTTAAGTGAAATACGTTAATGTGCATCTAGAGAAATGGCCTCATAGTCCAGTATAACTATCTGCAATAAGGTGCATATACAGAAGTAGGAAACCCACTTTAAAGATTGTCATCCTGTAAATGATCCTGTAGTGAAAACTGATTTCAATATTACACTATTGGTTCAGTTCAGTTCAGTTGCTCAGTCGTGTCCGACTCTTTGGGACCCCGTGAATCGCAGCACACCAGGCCTCCCTGTCCATCACCAATTCCCAGAGTTTACTCAAACTCATGTCCATCGAGTCAGTGATGCAATCCAGCCATCTCATCTTCTGTCATCCCCTTTCCGTCCTGCCCCCCATCCCTCCCAGCATCAGGGTCTTTTCCAGTGAGTCAGCTCTTCGCATGAGGTGGCCAAAGTATTGGAGTTTCAGCTTCAACATCAGTCCTTCCAATGAACACCCAGGACTGATCTCCTTTAGGATGGACTAGTTGGATCTCCTTGTAGTCCACGGGACTCTCAAGAGTCTTCTCCAACACCAGAGTTCAAAAGCATCAGTTTTTCGGCCCTCAGCTTTCTTCACAAGTCCAACTCTCACATCCATACATGACCACTGGGAAAAACCATAGCCTTGACTAGACAGGTCTCTGTTGGCAAAGTAATGTCTCTGCTTTTTAATATGCTATCTAGGTTGGTCATAACTTTCCTTTCAAGAAGTAAGCGTCTTTTAATTTCATGGCTGCAGTCACCATCTGCAGTGATTTTGGAGCCCCCCAAAATAAAGTCTGCCACTGTTTCCACTGTTTCCCCATCTATTTCCCAAGAAGTGATGGAACCAGATGCCATGATCTTAGTTTTCTGAATGTTGAGCTTTAAGCCAACTTTGTCACTCTCCTCTTTCACTTTTATCAAGAGGCTTTTTAGTTCCTCTTCACTTTCTGCCATAAGGGTGGTGTCATCTGCATATCTGAGGTTACTGATATTTCTCCCGGCAATCTTGATTCCAGCTTGTGCTTCTTCCAGCCCAGCATTTCTCATGAAGTACTCTGCATATAAGTTAAATAAGCAGGGTAACAGTATACAGCCTTGACATACTCCTTTTCCTATTTGGAGCCTGTCTGTTGTTCCATGTCCAGCTCTAACTGTTGCTTCCTGACCTGCATAAAGCTTTCTCAAGAGGCAGGTCAGGTGGTCTGGTATTCCCATCTCTTTCAGAATTTTCCACAGTTTATTGTGATCCACACAGTCAAAGGCTTTGGCATAGTCAATAAAGCAGAATCTACGAACAAAGCTAATGGAGGTGATGGAATTCTAGTTGAGCTATTTCAAATCCTGAAAGATGATGCTGTGAAAGTGCTGCACTCAGTATGCCAGCAAATTTGGAAAACTCAGTAGTGGCCACAGGACTGGAAAAGGTCAGTTTTCATTCCAATACAAAAAAAAAGGCAATGCCAAAGAATGCCCAAACTACCACACAGTTGTACTCATCTCACATGCTAGTAAAGTAATGCTCAAAATTCTCCAAGCTAGGCTTCAGCAATATGCTAACCTTGAACTTCCTGATGTTCAAGCTGGTTTTAGACAAGCAGAGGAAGCAGAGATCAAATGGCCAACATCTGCTGGATCATCGAAAAAGCAAGAGAATTCCAGAAAAACATCTATTTCTGCTTTATTGACACTCTTGGTAGCCATCTGTAATTAATCTGCAATGAGAATTTTAAATATTTTTTTACTAATTAAAATAACTTGTGATGTAAAATTGAAAAGAAATATTTTTTTAAAAATTTAAGTATAATTGACTTACAATATTACATTTAGTTTCAGGATATTTTTATAGATAATATGCCATAGTATTACTTGGGTACATTATACTCTGTACATTACACCCTGTGACTTATTTATTTTATAACTGGTAGATTGTATCCTTTATTCCTCTTCACCTATTTTGTCCCTCTCCTTCCTTCCCTTCTCCCTTATTGTCTGTGAGTTTGTTTCCATTTTGTTACATTTCTTTGTTTTTTTTTCTACAATTCCATATATAAGTGAAAACATACAGTCTATATATTTTATCTGTCAGACTTATTTCACTAAGCATAATACTCTCCAGGGACATCCATGCTGTGGCAAATGGCAAGATTTCATTTTTTTTTATGGCTGAGTAATATTCTGTTGTGTAAGTATGCACACACATAGATACATATCATATCTTCTTCATGCATTCATCTCTTGATAGTAATTTAGGTTGCTGTCATATCTTTGCTACTGTATTAATAGGCAATGCTGCTGTGAACACTGGGATGCATATTTCTTTTCAAATTAGTGTTATTGTTTTCTTCAGATAAATATGTAAGAATAGGAGTGTTGGATTATAAGGTAGTTGTATTTTTAAATTTTTTGAGGAATTTCCATGAAGTTTTTCATAGTGGCTGTACCAGTTTACATTCCCACCAACAGTGTATTAGGGTTCCCTTTTTTTCACATCCTTCCTAAAACTTGTTATTTTTTGTCCTTTTGATCATAGCCATTCTGACAGGTATAAAATGATACCTCATTATGTTTTGATTTGCATTTCCCTAGTAATGATGTCAAGCACCTTTTCATATGACTATTAGCAGTCTGTCTGTATGTGTTCTTTGGAAAAATGCCTATTCCGGTCCCCTTTCCCATATCTTAATTGGATTATTTGGAGGTTTTTGGTGTTGAGTTGTATGAGGTTTTTTAAAATATATTTTGGAAATGAACCCCTTATCTGGCATATTTGCATATATCTTCTGTCATTCAGTAGGTTGCTTTTCATTTTGTTGATGGTTTCCTGTGCAAAAACTTTTTAGTTGGAGTCATTCGTTTACTTTTTTGCTTCTGTTTCCATTGCTTGAGGAGACATATCCAAAAAACATATCAGTAAGACCCATGTCAAAGAGTACTGCTTATATTTTCTTTTTGAAGTTTTATGGTTTCAGTCTTACATTTAAGTTGTGAATCCGTTTTGAGTTTATTTTTTTATATGGTGTGAGGATATGTTCTAATCTCATTGTTTTATGTATAGCTGTCTAGTTTTCCCAAGACCAGTTACTAAAGAGACCATCTTTTCTCTATTGTATATTCTTGACTGTTACATTTGTCTATAATGATTCTTCAGATGATTTCTCAAATTCAAGGCTTTTTTCTTACACTTTATGATAGTATGCCAAAGTTTTAAGTTTAATATTATAGTTCTGTAACCGTTACCCCCTACAATAATGTGGTACAAGTTTTATTGTTGTTGTTCTTGTTTCTGTTGTTTTCTACTCAGTATATCTTATATTATTATTCTAAAGAAAAAATAGAAGAAATGATACTATGGAAAATTCAAATCTACACATATCAGATATTAAGTTATATGTCAATAGACAAAATACCCCATTTTGCAAGTTAAGAAATGTCAGAAAGCATATATATAATCTTAATGAATTCTGTGTCCTGTAAAAAGGAATGAGAATAATGTATAATGTGACAGTCAACCAAAGAAAGTTGGTGCTGTTATTCTTATATCAGACAAAGTAGATTGAAGGAAGGAAATTATTACTAAGAAAAAAATAGGCTTATTTTAATATAATAAGAGCCTGAATCCAAGAGGAGGATAGAAACATCCTAACCTTCTTCAGTTCAGTTCAATTCAGTCGCTCAGTCATGTCCGACTCTTGGCAACCCCATGAACTGCAGCACGCCAGGCCTCTCTGTCCATCACCAACTCCCGGAGTCCACCCAAACCCATGTCCATCAAGTCGGTGATGCCATCCAACCATCTCATCCTCTGTCATCCCCTTCTCCACCTGCCCTCAATCTTTCCCAGCATCAGGGTCTTTTCAAATGAGTCAGCTATTCCCATCAGGTGGCCAAAGTATTGGAGTTTCAGCTTCAATATCAGTCCTTCCAATGAACACCCAGGACTGATCTCCTTTAGGATGGACTGGTTGGATCTCCTTACAGTCCAAGGGACTCTCAAGAGTCTTCTCCAACACCACAGTTCAAAAGCATCAGTTCTTCGGCACTGAGCTTTCTTTATAGTCCAACTCTCACATCCATACATGACCACTGGAAAAACCATAGTCTTGACCAGACGGACCTTTGTTGGCAAAGTAATGTCTCTGCTTTTTAATATGCTGTCTAGGTTGGTCATAACTTTCCTTCCAAGGAGTAGGCGTCTTTTAATTTCATGGCTGCAATCACCATCTGCAGTGATTTTGGAGCCCAGAAAAATAAAGTCAGCCACTCTTTCCCCATCTATTTGCCATGAAGTGATGGGACCAGATGCCATGATCTTAGTTTTCTGAATGTTGAGCTTTAAGCCAATTTTTTCACTATCCTTTTTCACTTTCATCAAGAGGCTTTTTAGTTCTTCACTTTCTGCCATAAGGGTGGTGTCATCTGCATATCTGAGGTTATTGATATTTCTCCTGGCAGTCTTTATTCCAGCTTGTGCTTCCTCCAGCCCAGCGTTTCTCATGATGTACTCTGCATATTTAGATAATAATATAGCCAAATTTTACAAAACAATAGAATTCCAATTTACAAAAGGAGATACAAGTAATCACAGTCTAAGAGTTTAACTCACCTATCTCTGAGACTAAAGGAAAACAAGGGGAAAAAAATCACAAGAAAGAATAACATTTAGACAGTATTTTCCTAATTGACACACAGAATAGACTCAACAATTGCAGAATACATACTCTCTTCAAGTACACATGAAATTATCTACACAATTTGATCAGATACTGAGTCTGATTATGCAAAATGTGACAAAATTCATGTAACTAACACACAGTATATTCCATATCCAGAGTGGAATTAAGCTACAAATTAGTTAGAAATTTAGTTACTCTCAAAATGTTTTCAAATTAGTTTTTCATATTTTGTATATATGATGAGTTTTGGTTTTGATTTCCTATATACATACACCCATATATATATATGTATACACACACACACACACACATATATATATAAAATTGTTCAGTCACTAAGTCATATCTGAGTGTTTGAGATCCTATGGACTGTAGCACACCAGGCTTCCATGTCCCTCACCATCTCCTGGAGTTTGCTCACACTCATGTCCATTGAGGCAGTGGTGCCATCCAACCACCTCATCCTTGATCACCTCCTTCTCCTGCCTTCAGTCTTTCTCAGCATCAGGGTCTTCTGATGAGTCAACTCTTTCCATCAGGTGGCCAAAGTATTGGAGATATATATATATTATATTTCTATATTATTTATTAAATATATATTTATATATAATATTATAAATAATATAAATTATATTATATATTTATTATATATTATATATATTAATATAAATAATATAAATAATATTATTAAATATATATTTATTTATATGTAAACTGAATCATTTTGCTATACACCTGAAACTAACACAGCTTCTTGAGTCAGCTATACTTCAAAAGAAAAAAAAAATACAACTGAACTGACCAAGGTAAAAGAAGTGATTAGAGAGATTCTGGGTGATTTTGTCTTCTTCCAGGGAATACCTGCTTTTACTTCAAGAGGTGGGAGCAATTCATGTAATAGCTATCAGATATATGCAGTTTAAAATGCCTAATATATACAAAGAATAAAATTCAAAATTAAGAATTTAGCAGAGAACTGGAAATTTACACAAACACGTTTTATGCATTTGAAGTTCTATTTTTAGGCATCTAAATATTTAAGTTTATTGTATGCCTACTAAATGGATCCTTTAATTATAATGACATATCTCTTTTTATCTTAATACTCATTTTCTTAAATTTTATTTTGTCTAATATTAATATACCCATTCCAGTTTTTTTATGCTTACTTTAGTTTGGTATTTTTTTTCACAATGTTATTTTATACCTTACTGTATCTTTATAAATTGTGTCATATAACTGGGATTTAGTTGTTGTTATTTTTATCTCATCTGATAGTCTCTACTTTTTTTTTTTTTTTTTTTAGAGAAATCTCTGCTTTATTGGCCAGCAGGTTACCTGAGGGGGATGAAGCGGGAGGAAAGGGTGGGCGCGATACCGGGCTGGCCGTGCTTCACCCGCTTGTAGGTGATGGAGAACTCTCCTAGGTAGTGGCCGATCATCTCAGGCTTGATTTCCACCTGGTTGAAGGTCTTGCCATTGTAGACGCCCACCATGCTGCCCACCATCTCGGGCAAAATGATCATGTCGCGCAGGTGCATCTTCACCACCTCGGGCTTCTCCATGGGTGGCGCATCTTTCTTGGCCTTGCGCAGCCGCTTCAGCAGCGAGTGCTGCTTCCTCTGCCTGCTGCGGTTCAGCTGCTGTCGCTGGCGTACACTGTATAGCTGCATCAGTTTCTCATAGGACATGTCCAGCAGCTGGTCGAGGTCTACGCCGCGGTAGGTCAATTTGCGGAAGGTCCGCTGCTGCTTCTGTTACACTTCCGCCATCTTGCCGGTTCTTCAGAAAGCAGTCTCTACTTTTAATTGGAATGCTTAAGACCTTTGAAGTTTAGTTGTTATATAGTTTGTTTTAAAGTTGACCATCTTGCCTTTCATTTTTTGTTTTCCAATCTCTTTATTTCTCTATCCCTGCTCTTGTGCCTACTTTTGTGTTTTTTAAACATTTTGATTATGAAAATTAAGTTTTTAATTGCATTTTTATCTGAGGCGTTTTAAACACACTTCCACACATTCTGAAAGTAACTAATTCCATACAAAAGTAACAGGAGCAAAGTATAGTAGCACAATTGAACACAGCAAGCTGAAATTCTGTGATTCTTTATAGGATGTTACTTTACCTAGTGTCATTTTTCCTGGCTTGATGTGGATATGCCCTTTGGTCTTCTTGCTGTGGTACTCCCGGACTGTGTCTTTTGCTCTTTATAGCTTAGTAGGCTCAATAGGTCCTTACCTCTGTTTGCATCATGTTGCCTGCAATTCTCTTGAAAGTTAAAACCCTGTATTTATTGAAATATTTCCTTATATATTAGAAACTGATACATTTTTAACTGTTAGTATGCTATCACAGTTATTTCTATGTTCTCTAATCAAATTGCAGGTTGGAGAGGTGTGATATCACCCATTATCCTATAACCCTTGTTTTTAATGCATACTTTTGGAAACAAGATATTTTCTTAGGTATGCATATTTTGCATTTTATTTGCAGCGTGTCAGACTTGCAACTCCTGACAGAGAAAAGTGTCTATTCAGTTGTTAGATGTTCACGTTTAGTGAGGCATATTGGCACTGATGGTGGAGGTGACCCCAAATGTTTTAGTTTAGAGGAGGCATCGGCATTGACTTGGGTGAGGTTAGAGGACCCCAGCCCCACAAAACCCCTCAAACCACACTGTCCCTCAACTAGTTCTGGTTGGGAAAGCCCTCATGACTTTTTAACTGACAGATGTCAACACTTGTGATGCTGCATAAATTCCTATGCTGATGTCACAGTCAACTGCCATCACCAACTGTCATCAATGGGGGAGGCCATCTTGACCCGCCTCCCAGTATTATTTCCTTGTATTTGAGTGGTTCTCAGTTCTCATTACGTGTCACTTCCCTTCCGCTAGTAGAACTTCCGGTAGCGTGGTGAATTACGAACCATTAAGATAAATTGTCTCAGATTCGTTTATGTGGATGTGTCTTATTTTGGTCACAGTTTGGAAGGATTATCTTGCTGAGTGTAGAATTCCACCTCGAGGGTTTTATTTCTTCTTTCACCCTGGCTATAGTTCTCTGTGAATGCTACTGAGAAGACAGCCATCTTTGCAAAGCCCGTGACGACGTCACCCCACTGAATGCGGTTTTGGTTTTTAACTGGAGGTTAGTCATTTATATTACTGCTCATTTTGTGTTACTGTGTCCTTATTTCTCTGGCAGTTGGTGGAAGTACATTTGTTCACTTCATATTACATGTATGTGATGAATATAAAATATGGTAGAACATTTTGACAAATTTTTAGCTATTTTTAATCAATAATTTCTATATAATTTATATTAATTTATATAAGTAAGCTGATTTGACTGGTAGCAACAATAAAGCAACAAAGAAGAAAGCTAGCATAAAAATACCAAAAGCCAAAAAGTCGCTTTTTTTCCTTACTAAAATATTTGTTTGAATAATTCATAGACAAAGTAATTTAGGCATATTTCTAAGCAAAGTTGCCGAAAATTAAAGCTCTTTCCATTATAATTGGTGATCTGATGCTAATGTTGACCCGGATGAAAAATTATGATAGAACAGCTAAAGCTCTTAATAAAGAAAGTGAAGTGACACTTGTATTACCTATGGCAAAATGTTTTGTATGTACAGTAATTATATAACATTGAATTTTCACAGAACACCTTATATGCATTAACTTATATAAAGTGTTCAAGTCAGAATCAATGCAGTAACAAATGGAACATAAATGAAAGTAAAACAAAAATATGTATTATATATATGCTTAATATGTAATAATTTTGGTATTTCAGATAATAATGAAATGATAGCCTATTTAAACAAATAGTTTTAAACAAAGAGTGATTGTTAAAAAAAAAAATAAATATGAAAAAATATAGAAGCCCAGTAAGTGTACTAAATATACTTAGTATTTAATATAAATTAAATGATAAGATAACTTTTATATTTCTTCTCTAATATTAGATTATGAAGGAGTTTAAAATGTTGCACTTGTTTTGGAAATAAATTTGAGACTGTTCTGCAAAATTTTTGTTTGCATTACCTTGTGCAGTAATTCCATTTCTAGAACTATTTCTAGTACAGCTACTTAAACTTGCATATGAGTGTCTGGGTGCAGGGTTCTGGAGTTGCTGCTCCCTGTCTCCCCCAGGTGGGGGGGACCTTGCCGGATTCTGTCCTTGCCAGATTCCCCTTCTGCTTTAAGAATTTACCTCAGTTGGGCAGCCTGGGTGAGGGGAATAGGGATGTTCCCAGTGCAGGGGGCCAGAAGGGGCAGGGCGGGTATGGTTTCCCAGACCCAGGGAGTGGAGGTGCCCTGTCCAACAGAAGGCATACTAAGCTGGGACCTCTGAGTTTCCCTCCAGGTTCAGGATGGGGCCAGGAGGGCCTTAATTTGTTTCTGGTTATGCCATGCTCCTCTATTCATTTGCAAAAGTAAATGCTCCATGTGGGACCCAGGCTGCCTGTTGTGAGGCCATACAACTGTCACAATCAATCTGGTAAATCTATATACACTTACAGAAAACATATCCCCAATATACACTGCCAATAAAAAAGTTAAATTGTGGATTTTCAGAGAAGTGCATAAATATACAAATGTATTATTTATGTAAATGTGTATGTGTGTTTGCATTTGCTAATATACATGTTTGATGGATAGTCATGATTTCTTTCTGAAAAGGGGTATGCATTTGTATTGTTTTGGAAGTTCTACATTGAATGCATGCTACATTTATAATTAATAGTATGAAAGTTAAAGGTATGATGACATATTACTAAAGGTTACTTTGAAATGTCTGTGATCCTGTTTTTTTTGTCTCTATAAAATTGCCTTTTTGGATAATTTCACATTGATGTGGTTTGATTTATCTTGGTTTCTTCACTTGGCATAATGTTTTTGAGGTTCATCCATGTGCTAACATGCATCAGAAAGCAGGTTCTTTTCATTACTGAGTCAGAATTTATCTGGTTATACCACTTATTGTTTACCTATTTATGAGTTGATGGAGATTGCAGTTCTTTTTATATTTTGGCTATTATGAATAAAGTGGCTATGAGCATTTTTTGTGGAAGTCTTTGGACAGAAGCTTCTAGTTCTCCTGGGCAGATACCTGAGTAGCAAGGTTGCATCATATGGTGTGGTATTGTTAAGTCTTAAAGAAACTGCCTACATGGTTTTCAAAGTTGCTGTATCTTTTTGAGTCCCACCACCAGTGTAAGAAGTTGCAGTTTTTCCACATCCTCATTAACTTTCGGTTTTGTGACACTTTTACAATTTAGCCATTATAGAAGGTGGGAACTGTTATCTGTTTATAGATTTTATTTTTATTTCCCTGAGGACCAAGGATGCTGCAAGTTTATTCATGTGTTTGTTGGATATTCATTTCATTCATATTTGATATTCATTCATTCATGAAGTATTTACTAAAGACAATTGTGCATATATTTAAAGTTGTATACTTAAATTTTATGTATTTAATGAAATTATACATATATTTAAAGTTCAGTTTATATTTTTTATTTATTTTTTTAAATTGGAGTATAATTGCTTTGCAATGTTGTGTTAGTTTCTGCTGTACAACAACATGAACCAGCTATATGTATACATATATCTGCTCCCTTTTGAACCTCCCTCCCACCCCCTGTGCATATATTTAAAGTTTATATATTTGATGAATTAGTTTATTTTTGGTGTAGTGTCTTAAGAAATTTTTTCTGTGGCAAGCAAGAATTGAAATTTTTTTTTTCTGTATGTTTTACAGTTTGTACTTTTATATTAAGTTCTAAGATCTATTTCAGGTTCATTTGTGTAGCAGTTTGAAATTCACATCCAAATATGTTTTCCATGTGATTATTCAGTTGTTACAGTATTTATTGAAACAACTCTTCTTTACTCCATTAGATTAGCTTGGCACCCTTGTCAAAAAATAATTGACTATGTTTCTAGACTCTCTATTTGGTTCCATTTGCTCCTTATACCAATATTATATTTACTCTCTTGAAAATTGAAGGTTTGTAGGAAGTCCTGAAATCAAGTATTAAAGATCCTTTAACTCGTTGTTGTTTTAAATAGATTCCTCATATTTCCATAGTAATCTTAAAATAGTTCTGTAAATTTTTACATGAAAAACTTGCTGACATTTTTATTGAGGGTGACTCTGTAGATCAATTTGGAAAGAACTGATAACACTTGGAGTTTTCCAACCCAAGAAAATTAGGGTATCACATTTATTTATTCTTTTTTCTCAGCAGTATGTAATTTTCACTTATAGGTTTTGCATATATTTTGCTAATGTTTCTCTAGGTATTTCATGTTTCTTGATGCTACTGTACATGATAATATTTGAATTTGGTTTTAGATGTTTATTTGCCGATAGATATGTAGTTGATTTTTTCATGTACTGATCTTGTATCCCACAAACTTGATAATATCAATTCACTTACTCATTCTGTTTACTTTTTTGTATATTCTTTCATATATATATATGGCAATTCCATTTCTGAAAAAAGACAATTATAAGTAATATTTTCCAATCTGTGTATATTTTATTTCCTTTTATTGTCTGATTAAGCTAGCTAGGACCTCCACTTCGAGTTTGATTAGAAATGATCCAGCAAACCAATACCCTTGTTTCCAAATCTGTGGAAAATCATGTAGGTTTTGTTTTATTTGTGTATGTACATAAAGGCTTTTATTTTCTTAGGATGCATTACCAGAATTACTGGATTAAAGGGTAAGTTTTTTCTTTTAACTTGAGACATAGTTGATTTATAATATTATGTTTCAGATGTGCCATATGGTGAATCAGTTTTTGTAGATTATATTCCATTTATAGTTATTAAATCTTAGCTACATTCCCTGTGCTGTATAAAGTTATCATTGTAGCTTACTTATTTTATGCATAGGAGTTTGTACCTCTTAATCTCCTACCCCTATCTTGCTCCCCCCTATAACCACTGGTTTGTTTCTATATCTATGAGACTGTTTCTTTTTGTTATATTTACTAGTTTGCCGTATTTTCTTAGATTCCACATGTAAGTGATAGCATTCAGTATTTGTCTTTCTCTACCAGACCTATTTCACTAAGCATGACACCCTCCAGGTTCATCCATGTTATTGCAAATGGTAAAATTTCATATTTTTATAGCTGAGTTATATATTCTTCAGATACATTACCAGAATTACTGAGTTAAAGGGTATGCTTTATCTGGCATATCACACACACATATACACAGGACTTTCCTGGTGGCTCAGATGGTAAAGCATCTGCCTACAATGCAGAAGACCCGGGTTCAATCCCTGGGCCGGGAAGATCTCCTGGAGAAGGAAATGGCAAACCAATCCAGTATTCTTGCCTGGAAAATCCCACGGACAGAGGAGCCTGGGGGGCTACAGTCCATGGAGTCGCAAAGAGTTGGACATGACTCAGTGACTTCACTTTCACTTTTTCACTTTCATACATGCATGACACATCTTCTCTTCTTTATCCATTCTTCTCATGATGGGCACTTAGGTTGTTTCTGTATCTTGGCTATTGTAAATAATGCTGCTCTGAGTGTTGGAATGTATGTGTCTTTTCAAATTAGTGTTTTAATTTTCTTTGGATATATACCCAGGACTGGAGTTTCTGGATCATATGGTAGCTCTATTTTTAGCTTTCTGAGGAACCTCCATACTGTTTTTCACAGTTGATGCACCAATTTATATTCCCCTAACAGTGTACAGGGGTTTCCTTTTTGCAGACATTTGTTGTTTGTTGCCTTTTGTAGTCATTCTGACAGGTGTGAGGTGTTATCTCATTGTGGTTTTGATATGCATTTCTCTCATGATAAGTAGTAAGCATCTTTTCATGTAACTGTTGGCCATCTCTATGTCCTCTTTGGAAGAATGTCTGTTTAGGTCTTCTGCCCACTTGTTAATTAGATTTTTTTTGATGTTGAGTTATATGAGCTGTTTATATATGTTGGATATTAAAACCTTGTCAGTCATATTATTTGCAAATATTTTCTCTAATTCAGTTGGTTGTCTTTTCATTTTGTCAGTGGTTTCCTTTGCTGTGCAAAAGCTTTTCAGTTCAATTAGGTCCCATTTGTTTATTTTTGCTTTTATCTTCTTTAGGAGATGTGTCAAAAAAAAAAAAAATATATATATATATATATATATATGTATCACTGTGATTTATCTCAGAGAGTGTTCTGCCTGTGTTTTCCTCTAGGAGTTTTATAATATTTGATCTTATATTTAGGCCTTCAATCCATTTTGAGTTTATTTTTGTATATGGTATTAGAAAATATTCTAATTTCATTCTTTTACACGTGGTGGTAGTTTAGTCGCTAAGTTGTGACCCCATAGACTATAGCCTGATAGGCTTCTCTGTCCATAGAATTTCCCAGGCAAGAATACTGGAGTGGGTTGCCAGATCAAGGGAAAAAAATACCATTATATAGTATCCCATCTATAGAATGCCATTATATAGTATCTGAGCTCAGAAACAAAGTATTATTTCCTTCAGAAGCTTCAACAATAATATATTTTATCCTCTTTAAATTTTACCTGTCTGTACTTGTTAGCAGTTTTTTTCCTGGACATTCATCCTATATTGTTGCTAAGCAAAGACTACAACCTTGTGTCTCCTCAGTTTACCATTTGCTGCACAGACTGTCTTGAATAGTTCATTGCCAAAATAGTGTTTTTGTTCTAAAAATTGATGAAGTATGCTTATCTTGTGTAGAATTTAATGTAATTTTTCTGTATAGTACAATCTTTCAGATGACAGAATTAAATCTGTCGAGTCATTGACTCTTTACATAATTTGTTCAAATTTATGATCACTTTTTCAGCACACATACACTCATACACATGCACACACACACATACACAAAACTGAACAACAGAGTCTATAAAAGAAAAGCAGACCACATCACTACTATGACATATGGTTCATCTGATTTGGTTCAGCTCATTTCCCTGGTAGAGATGCCTACTGGGAACTGAATCTTTTCTACTTGTTTTGAATGTACTAAAAGACCAATTATGAACACTGGTACAGCATTTTATAATCTTATTTGTAGTTTCATTTTCTATTTTATAAGCTTGTTATAGTTTATTTTTCTGTGAAATCAGATAAACCATCCAGAGTGGTTGGGGTAGTAGTAATGATACCTGCAGTCACAGTACAAGGGTCCAAACCTTGGATTGAGGCTTAATGAGTCCTTATGTAAATAATGAAATTTCTGCACACCCAGGCTCACTTTATTGGCAAAGTGAAAATAATGATTATTTCCTCATAATCCTGAAAAAAATACAAATATATGTGGTCCTCCAAAACAATTTGTTGTTATATCATCAGCCAAAATACTATGATCAATTCAAGGTCTCCTTCCTACAAGAGAGAAGACAGCCTTTCACATTTCCCCTTCTTTAAATGTTTCTAACAATATTTTTCTGTTCTGCTCTCAAGTCTTATATAATCATAACTATTTCACGATAGGAAAATATTTCACTTCCCTCTGTGTTTACCTTTTTTTTTTATTAAATAAGAACTGAAGTACATATTTTAAAGTTATCCTTCAGTAGATGTTATCATGCTTTCTTTGCATCATACATCAAGTCACTGTTTCTATCTTTGTTATTTGTCCAATGAAAGTCTCTTATACCTAAAACAAATTTAGAGGTTTAGGGGTAGAAAATTTAATTTGGTACATTCAGGTGATTATCATTTTCTCCTCTGACCTGTTGCTCAGATACATAAAATATGATAAACTGCCATGTTTATATTTTTATATTTATCTTTTAAGTTACTCAAGAGTTATGTTTTGTTACCTTATGTTTAGAGTGGATACTTGTTTTTTTTTTTCCTGGTAGTCAGTTCTTTGTTCTAGCACTATAGCACTATTTAATAATTAATATTTTTGAGGACATGCTTCAGTCCATGAAGTCGCAGAGTTGGACATGACTTAATGACTGAAAAAAAAATGTTTTTAACCAACTAAACTGGAAGTTTTACATGTGTATCTTAAAACTTTATATATTCTAGAGTTTAGTTCTGGGCTAATTCATTTCATTAATCTATTTACCTGTCATTTTCATACTTTTATATGTATTAGATAGTAATTTGAGTATCTGTTAGCCAAAGTCCCTTGTAGACTCAGTTTCCAAAGTTCTGTTATGTTTGCTTTGCTCTTTATTCTTCCCCAGTCGTTTCGGATTATTTGAGTTAATGAAAAAGTAACCTTTCTGGGACTAAATTGCATACTTTTCAAAAGAAATATTTGTAGAGCAAATTGGGGAGCAGGAATAGGAAAGGAAGAGTGAATCACTACTTAAAAATTCTATTCCTTGCTTGGTACTGGGCCCTTTTCCATTGGGGATTAAAATGTACAACTTAAACAATACAGGTTTTTTTCCCTCAAAAACATGAATGACTGAAATATAACATTCTAAGTATAATATTGAATACTTTCGTTACTTAGATCATTATAATGTGCTCCTTTAAGTGTTTTTTTTTAAGAATTAAAGAATTAAACTGTGATCTTATTTTTGACAATTAAACTGTAGCTCATAACAGTTTAACCATTCTGAGACTGGTGCATACAAATTTCTGGCTATGTAAGTGTCATATTTTTATATTCAGCCGAGTAACACACTAATTAAAATGAAAAGAAATCAGTGAGTGATAGTTCGCTTTGAGTGTTCACACGAATGTCACCTTTTCTCTCTTTTAGTGAGACAGTTATTCACTCAATAAATATTCAGTAAGGCAATATTAATAGAAAAGAAAAGAAAAATGATAAATCAAGAGAGGGTTCTGCTTAAAGAATACATTGTAAGATACCTGCATAAGTACTTTAATACATGCCAGAATGTGGTGAATATGTCCCTGGGTGTGATGGAACTTTAGAAAAGGAGAAATTACTGTCATATACAGCAATCTGGTATGACTTGATGGTTGACTTGGCGTCTGAGCTACACCTTGACAGATGTTTTAGTTTGGGATTGATGAGATGGCTTCACTGGAAGAGTTGAGGTAAAGCCACTGAGGTGCAGAGACTGAGTATATATTCAGGGAAAACTAGGTAATTTATTTTTATTGGAACATAAGTGTGTCAGAAAAAACATTGGGAGATAATTTTGAAAAGACAATTTGAAGCCAGATGGCATAATATCTTGAATGCTGGCTACTGCGCTGTGATTTTATTTTGTTGGTAATTTGTGATTCACAGAGTATTTTTTTTTAAAGACATTGTTATGAGCAATGCTATGCTTTACAAAGTTTACAAAATAGATTATCTAGATAAGCACTAAGGCTGGTTTGCTGGGGGTTTTTGGATTTTTTTTTTTTTTTTTTGCCGTGTGGCATGTGGGATCTTAGTTACTTGACCAGGGGTTGAACCCACATGTCAAGCATTAGAAGCATGGACTCTTAACCACTGGAGCACCAGGAAAGTCCCTAGGCTGGGTATTTCTAGTACCAGTGGGAATCTAAGATTCTAAAATCTTAAATCACTGGGCTCAGGAAGATTTAGATAGTGCTGTCTTACTTAATGACTGATCAAGAAAGTTCATCCACCAAGCTATTTCTACTTTTGTGCTGTAATATTTGATGTCAAATTAATATTTTTTCTTGTTTTCCTTTATTTAAAGAAACGTTTTAATATTTTTTGTAAGGAGTTAACTGAAATATATAATTAATGCCTTCTAGATTACTAGAATAAACTGCAATGTGAAATATTAAAGCTTTCTAGTGCATTACAATAATTATAAAACAACATATCATTTGAAGATAAATTTGTGTTAAATTTGCTTCAGATATAACATTTTTTCTCAGTATAGTTACAAGTCAGTACACCTTCAGGATATCTCTGGTAATCTCAGATTAAGGAATTGGAATTGCACTACAGACCAATTTAGTGTTTCATATGAGACTATTAGTTTTATTTCATTTTTAAACAAAGCCACACTTATAAAGAGCTCCATTTTATTTATCATATGCATTATTTATTGAATTGAGTCATGCAATTGATACTAATTTAGATAAATACTAAAAATGCAAACTAAGTAAACTCAATGATTTGCCACACAAGTGCTCATGCACTAAAAAATGACTAAAGAAGTAGCAAAATCTAGTTGTAACTGGAAGTCCATTAGTGGGAACCAAATCAGTTCTTAGTGACATGTAATCTTGTTATATTGCAGTAGCTAGTGGATAATTTTTATTAAAAGCCAAAAGTCTGTAACATCTTAAATATGCATTTTATTTAGGAAATAACATTAAACCTGTATAAAAACCTGTAGCATAGAAATTTTGGAAGCTGAGAGTGATCAGGCTTTGTCATTCTTAGGAAGTGATGAGATTTTCCATTTTAATGGTTAGCAGTTTTGCATCTGTGAAGTTGCAGTTACTATGGTATACTTCACCTTTGGTGTCTTTTTAGTTGAGATGGTAATATGTGGGAGCAATACAGGATTGGATAATGGATTAGATACAAGAGGTTAAAAAAATAACGGGTTAAACTGACTTCCTCGATTTTGGCTAGTATAACAGAATGGCTTAGTGGCTGATGTCTTAGTCAGCTAAGGCTGCTAATCAAAGTACCATAGACTGGGTGGCTTATAAAAAAAATAGAAATTTAGTTCTCACAGCCTGAAAGTCTAAGATCAAAGTGCTGGCATGATCACGTTCTGATGAGGATCCTCATCTAGATTGAAAACTGCTGCTGTCTTCTTGTATCCTCATATGGCAGAAAAAGGACAAAAGAGCTCTCTGGGGTCTCTATTATAAGGGCACTAATCCTGTTCATGATCCAGTTATCTGCCAAAGGCCCCACCTCTGTTAAGGTAGGATTTCAGCATATGAGTTTGGGGAGGATACCACATTCAGTCCCTAATAGCTGCCATTTACAGAGATAGTGGAGTGTATAAGAAAAAACAGGGCCGAGAGATACAAATCTCAGTTTGGCCTTATATGGTTTTGAAATACCATTTATCCAACTAGGAAGAGATGGCAAGAGTGCCACTGTATGTTGAGATGTGTAAGTCTGTGAAGGGGAAATGTATTTGGGGAGTTATTAGTATACAAATTGCCAGTTGAAAACATAGGTTTAAACCTGAGTGCTCAAGAAGACTGTGAAAAGAGGAGAAATGGGTGTCCTAGGATTAAGGCATGGTGTATTTAATCACTTCCTGGCCTGGTAAAGGAGGTTGATCTTAGAAACAAGATAGCAAGATTAAGGAAAGGCATCCAAAAAGTGTAAAAACCTTCAGAAGAGGGACCATCACAGTAACTAAGGGAGCTACTGAGATTAAAAGTGCTACTGAGATTTAGATGAGGATTAGTAATGATAATAATGTTTAACATTTATTGAATGAGTATTGTTTGCCTGGTACTAAGTACTTTACCTGCATTGATTCATTTGTTTTCAGTAATTACCATGAAATGAATAGTACTATCTTCATTTACAGATGAGGAAAATGAGGCTGAGAGAAAGTAAGAAACATACTCAAATTAGGACTGTTAATAAATGGTGCATATGGGATTAGAACCCAGGTGATGTGAGTCCAGAGATTGGATACTTAGCCTGTATGCCCTGTTCTATCCAAAGGGTCTGAAAAAATACCCACTGAATTTTTCTTCATTATGAAGAACAAACTGGAATTTATCAATGCAGAAAAGACTGAAGGCTGTTGAAGATGTGCTTTCTTCTACATACGCGTTTGAGGTTCTTTTGAATGATAGAATGAAGTAATATTGACTTCACTAGAGCCTACAAGTTTGAGGAGTCATGTAAAGGTCCTGAGTGACAGGAGAGCAAAATAAGTGATAATGTACATGGAATTTTGATGGTTTTGACATGGCATTAAAAAAAATAAGACATTCCAGTTTTGCTTTAAGAAGATTAAGTCCAATCTCTAGCTCCCCTAGAGTTGCATAAGCCAAGCATATCAGAGTGTCATTTTCAGCTGCCCCATGGATTGAGTGACATTAGCTTCCTTGATATAAAACTCAGTTTTTAAAAATTTGCAACTTTAACTCTATTAAAATGGTAGAAAAATCTCTTCTAAATCTGCTGCTTTGCTTTCTTCTGGAAGCTTAATTCTTTTCCACTGCCCTGATCTGTAGAAATTACTGTGTTATTGATGGGGACCTCTGGCCTTCCTACCTGTTAACCTCTCATTCTTCTGGAATGCTATGACATGTTGAAACAGGAGCATGTGCTCAAGTGTACCATGTCAGATTTAGTTGTGGATTCTGTCTGGAGAGTTAAGTGAAGACTACTGCACACACAGTTAGGAAGTTCCCTCTTATTTGAATTAAGTAAGGTGTGTTCACATTTGGACATCATTTATTCCTTCCTGTACTAGATATCTCTAAGACGACCTTCAAGATAGATAATTTCTTAGAAAAATTCCCAGAAACCAGAAAAGCTATTCAACTCACAAATACAGTTTATTATCGCAGAGCATAGACATTAAAATCAAGAAAGGGAAAAGGTGCTTAGGGAGAAGTTCAGGAGACACCAGGCATAAACTTCTAGTTATTCCCATTTCTGTGGAGTTCCATAGTCAGTGCTTGATTCTTTGAGCAATGATGTGTGACAGCACATACAAAATGTTAACAGTCTTGATATATTGGCATGGAACAGCTCATCTCCATCACTAAACTTAGCTACTCAGTCTTTAAACCTCCATAGAGATCAAACTGAGACAGTACACCTCAGAGCTCCAGGCATACAAAAACAGAAATTCACCACAAACAACACTGTTAGTGTCAATATCTGGTATGGCCCAATGCATCAAACATACAAAGACACTCTCACCAGGCAGGATAGTCCAGAGGCTAGGAGGTTACATCCCAGGAGTTGGACAAGGGCCAGTCTGAAAGACCATAGGCAAGTGTAGGTTTGGGCAGTCCAGGTCTTGCAGTTAACCATGACTGCACAGTATATACATATATGTCTAGTAATTTTTGTCCCATGTAGTTTCTTAGTGTGTTTTTTTAATATATGAAAATGATTTCCAACTATGTGTTTATTTTTCTATTTTATAAAACACTTGTTTCAATTCTAATAACTTTGTTGTCCAGCTTTGCCTACAAATATCTGTAATCATAACTATTTACACATCAACAAAATAATTATCTTTGAGTACTCTCTGATATTGTTAGGCCTTATTTCTTATTTTTGTCTAGTTAAATTTATTTGAACCTCTGGGAAGGCATTTAGATCGCTGGGGTGATAATTTTCTCACTGATTACTAAAAATGAGAAAATAGACAACCCTTTAGCATATGCAAAAATTTAACATGAGAGAAAACAGAATATACATTTTTATGAGTTAGTTATTGTGATCAGTTATATGTAAGAGATTGAAAAATGTGACAAGTTCTTATGCAGTTCTATTTCACTAATTCAGAAGATTAAAAAAAATAATATATTCTAGGAAAAAATTATAAAGTGCTTCAGAAATGAGAAGAAAAATTAATGCAACATGATAAGTACTGAATAATATAAGACTGTAGACAAACTATAAAACACTAACAAAGACATGGCAATAAAAATTAAGTGCAAATAATTTATTAATTATGCATTTGTATTTTGCTTTTCTCACTGTTCAGTCAGCCATTTTTTTGTGCCCCTTTTAAGAAACAACCCCAAATATCAGTCCAAGTTGAAACTGACACTTCCCTACACTCCAAGGGAGAAAATACGACTCTATCAATCATTTATCCATCCTCCTGGCCAAAGTGGTTGGTCTTGGGGTGAGTCCATAATACTCATTAGGTTGATGGGAGGTCTTTTTCTTGACATTGATGGAAAGACGGGCTTTTTCCCTGTTGAATTTGGTAAAGTTGGACAGTATACACCAAGAGCAGAGGCTCACAAGCTTACTGCACAATAAGTCTCAAGGGGAATTTTTAATACACCTGTTACCGAGATCACAACCTATATCAAGTAAATCAGAGTTTCTGGTTTATAAAATCTGTGCTTCAGTTGTGTTTACAGTCTCCCTAGAGAATTCTAATTGGCAGTCAGTGTTAGAAAACCTGTGGTCCAGAGAATAGTGATTCTCTGCCTTTGGTGTGGATCTGAATCCTGGTGGCCTGAATAAAATCCAGATTGTTTGGCCCGACTACACCATTTGAGTTTCTTTTTCATTAGGTGGGCTAGGTGGGCTTGGGAATTTGTAGTTCTCTTAATTGCTTAGGTGATGCTGATTCTAAGACCAGACAGTGAGAATGATGCTTTGCTTCTAAAGAGAGAAAAAAATTGAATGTTTAAAAAAGGACAGAAATCTCAGTTAATTGAAATGCACAGGTAGATCTGGATGGTGGACCTCATGAGAACTTGAATTTCTTAGAAGGTTACAATTTATGTCACTGTGGCTTTTTACTGATCACATTTTGAGACTGGCATTTGATCAGTATAGCTAGTCATGGTATCTACTGTGTTGTATACTAAAGCTTAGAAGTTTCATCTCAAGGTATTAAAATATTTCTAGTCTAACAATAAAGAAACAGTATCAGAATTAAACAGTTTACTTGAAGCCCCTGGGCAAATAAATGGCAGTCACTACTGCTTTGTGGTACCTTCAGGCATCTCTGCACACCTCTTGGGAAAGATGGAAAAATGCACCAGATGTGCCAGCAATTAAAGTGTGAAGAGTGAAGGTGCCGTGAGTCAGACAGCTTGCACACCTGCGTGGCTCTGGATGTTGAAAGCCATAACTCCAGATTCCAAAGGCCAAAACCATTCATGCCAGGCAGCCTTCTGTCCTCAAGTGAGGTGCTCCTTTACCTTGCCAGGGACCGGACCAAAAGTGGTCCTGCAGTCATTTGCTTACCTCTCAACCCAGAGACATATAAGAGATGAGGAGGGAAAAGTGGGAAGAGTATTGCAAGGGGCTTGTTCAAGGCAGCAGTGTTCTCCATCCACATGGTGAAGGGAGAGAGTCTGCTTTCCCCTTGTTTCACACGAAGTGCAAGTGGCTTCAGAAAGTCTGCTCCCAGGGAAGCCAGCTTGGTAGTAAACTCATTGCAGATACAGTGAGTGACCTTTGAATTTTTACAGTAAAGAGACTCCAAGAGAAAATCCACTAATCCAAAGATCCCTCCATAAAATTTAGGATCCCTACTTGAATTTTAGGAGATTTTTATTTGAATTATTAAACTTTTCTCTGAGTACAAGCAGAAGGTTACCACCCCAAAAATAGCTGAAGGAAGTCATACATGTGCTGTTTTCTGTATGCACACTTAAAGCTCATGGAGTGGTGGGAGGAAGTAATATTGGCTGTTCTACAGTGTCCAAATTGTCAGCGGTCAAGACAGGTTTCTCTCAGGTCAAAAGAGCACAGTAAGTGTTATATGGACTTTTGATTAGTTCTCAAACATCATGATATGATACGTCAGGAGAGTGTGTAATTTCCTTGGTTCTGTCTCCCCACAACAAAGATTTGAAATGGTGGACCATTGTTATAGCTCTGTTACAGCTCAGAGTTTCATTTGGCAAACAAAGGATAGTACACCCTCCAGGCAGGAGGGTGGGCCAGCCCTAGAGGAGAGGCCTCAATCTTGGTTTCCTCTTTTTTTGTCTCCTCCCCCCTGAGCCTGCCCTGTGCAAATTGGGCTAGCCAAATTTTGATTTACTGATTTTGATTTACTCAAAATCATGTCCATTGAGTTAGTGATGCCATCCAACCCATCTCATCCTCTGTCGTCCCCTTCTCCTCCTGCCTTCAGTCTTTCCCAGCATCAGGGTCTTTTCAAATGAGTCAGTTCTTTGCATCAGGTGGCCAAAGTATTGGAGTTTCTACCTTCTACCCTTTGAATTTCTGATTGAAAAGATCTGAAGTTGAGGCTGAGGATTTGTACTTCTAAAGACTGCATAGATAATGTTGATGCTGTTGGTCTGGAGCCCACACTCTGAGAACCACTAGTTGAACATTAAGGGCTACTATTTGAAGTGAGATCATCTAAGAATAAAACCAAAAGAGATAATATGGGAACTTAGAGAGTCCTGGTGATAAAATCTGAGTACTTAGATCAGGAATGCTAGAATAGCAGGGATTCTCACCATATGTTTACTTTTAATTTAAATTAAATTACATAATTGAATTTCAAGTGAAAGCATCCAAAGCAAAACAGAATTCTAAATTAAAGTTGCATTAGAGGTTGCATTACTACTGAGTCTCCAGCCACATACAGAGGTCAGACTGACACAGCAAGACCCAAAGCCTCAGGCAAACAAAAACAGACATTCCCATTGTTATCATAAGGTATCTGGTATGATGCAAAGCCTCAGGTGTATGCAGGCACTCTTATTAGGCAGGAGAATCAGAGGACTCAAGAGTTTTTCTACACGGAACTGGACAAAAGCTAGTCCTAAAGAGCTTTGGCATGTGGGGACTTCAGGCAAATCAGGCAGGCTGGGTTGGGACCTGTTACAGCCCAATTTGTAAATTTTTGTTATTTTATGTATGGTGTCCTTTATCCTATATAATTTATTCAAGTTTTATTATGAATGAAAATGTTTTATAAAACTGTAAGGTATTAATTTTGCTTCCTTATAAAATATTTATACTAATTGTACTGAAGTTTGGTTGTCTGGTTGTGTTCATAAATAATTAAAATCATAATTAATTACATGTATACAAAAATCTATCCAGGTTACCTTTTAATATTGCTAAGCTTTAATTCTTAGTTTGTCTGCTGAAATCCATTTGAATTTGTGAGGACGAGTTTAAATATTAGGGGTGATAATATTTGCATTGTGAACTTAAATGAGAAAATAGGGAAGCCTTCACCCTGTTCAACAAACTTAACATGAGAGAGAGAGAATAAGCATTTATATAAATTTAAAAAGTAGGATAGCAGTAATATGCAAGATATTTGAAAGTGTAACTTTTTGCAATTCTGTATCATTAATTTAAAAAAATAATATTTTTCTAGAAAAATAAAGGAACTTAGGTTTTACTTCATGATTCAGAACTAAAGATGAATGTAGCCATGATAAATCAGGTTTATCCTCTGAAAGCACAAACAAAATAAAAAACAAGTAGGCAAGCTAGAAGATACTAAAAAAAGACGGCAATAAGCATTCTGATCAAGTTGTTATTTAATTGGAAACTTACTGTTGATTCCCTCCCTCCCCCGCCTGGTCCAATTTATATTAATAAATCCACTTTGAGAACCATTCAACCTGATTTTCAGGACAGGTTGTTTAGGAGTTGACACTACCTCATATGCTATAAATGAGAATGCACAGGGTCCATCAAGCAATCTTCTGTCCCCCAAGCCAAAGCCCTTTGAGTTGGGCTGAGCAGATAACCATGTTAGGGCAGTAAGATGTCTTTTCCTGAGATTCCTAGGACGATAAAAGTCTCTTCCATGTTACTTAGTAAAGTTGTACAGGATAGGCCTAAGGTTGTGGTTCCCAAACTAACTGCACATGTTAATGTACAGGTAAAAGGTTAAAACACCAGTCAATGAGGTCATACCACACCTCAAATTCATGAGAAATTCCAATTGTAAAAACCATGTGTCAGTTGTTCTAAAAGCATCCACAGAGGATTCATGTTTATACATTGTATTGAAAACAAGTCATCGGGGGAATAGGTTTCTCAAAATTTGGCATGCATTGGAATTAATGGAATGCTTATTATTAATAAAATCCACATTGATTGACCATATCCTCCTTTCAGACTCTCTACCTATATAGGTGTGGGTGAGTGGGTTTGAGAATTGAAGTATTTATCACATGTCCAGATATTACTGCTCTGACGGCCATATTTTGAGAAGCACTGGTCCACTCTTAAGGGAAAGATTGAATACGCCACTTAAAAAATTGCCCTGCTAATGATGAGAGTGTAGCATAAGAGGTTTTTTATTTTGGTTTCAAAGGAGAGAATTTTAGGCTACTGAGGTCTTCCAGATAGGCTTGCACATATGGGCCACCTGGGAGTTAGATACCAAAAAAAATTGCAGGTTATGCCAATGCGGATGTTTTCTGGAAAACATTTTTAGAACTATTCAGGAAAATTAAATACTCTCCTTTGAATATTTTACTTTATTTAAAATTTCTTTTATTTATTTATTTTGCCTGCAACTGATGTTCATTGCTGTGGTCAGACTTGCTCTAGTTGTGACGATTGGGGGCACTTTTCCTTGCAGTTCAGTCTTCTCACTGAGGTGTCTTCTCTTTCTTGCAGAGCACAGTGTGCAGGGCTCACAGGCTATAATAATTGAGGAACAGAGGCTCAGTAGTTCTGGCTCTTGGGCCTTAGAACTGGGGCTGAGTACTTGTGACTCAGAGGTTGAGCTGCTTTCCAACATATGGGATCTTCCTAGGTTGGGGAAAGACTCATGTCTCATGATTGGAATGCTAATTGATTCCGAATCAGCCACAGGAGAAACCAGCAATTGATTTTTGAAACAAAATATGAGTGATTCCTATAGCCTGATCATAGTAAAAACTGTCAATTCTAGACAATACTTTCCTCAAAACTTAGCAATCAGGGGATGCTGTGGTATGCTTGTGAAAATGCCTGTGGCTGTACCAGGCGCCCTCACAGTTTCTGAGGAGGTAGACTCCATATCAGGAGTGAGAATGAGCAAGAAGACCAGGTGCCGACCTCTTGTTGAGGAGGAGATAACGCACGTTGAGAACAGCTCCTCTGCTACAGAGTCATGGTCTACATTTGCCAGAGGAAAAAGTTGCTGTTTTTCTGATCAGAGGGTAATGAGAAAGTGTACTCAAAGAAACAAAGTGGTTAACTTTTCCTGTGCCTTTATAGATGTGTGTGTGTGTGTGTGTGTGTGTACCCTCTGTGGATATGGGATGGGACGGGTTTCTGTTAATGTGACTCCTCTTTGGAGGGAGGATATGTTCGAGCGTATCAGAGTGTTTTCTTGACCCTCCGTTGAATATTGGACCCTGAGTCAGAGCTTTGTATAAACAAGTCGTGAAGACAACTCCGTGTTACATTCCAGGAGTTATAGTCCGGTTGTTGTTTTGTTTTTCTGTTGTATAATTTCAGTTGCGATGCCTGAGAAAGGTGTGAAAATCACAGCCGTTGAGCAGTAGAGAAGAAGCCGGCAAGACTGGCGTGCTGCAGTCCGAGAAGGGTGTCACAGAGTCGGACGCAACTGGGTGACTGTACCTCAGAAGAAGTATAGAAGCTGCTGACCAGAGAGTAGTAACTGTCTCCAGACCCCAGATAAAGACTTTGAAGGCTTCGCACTACACTCGGGCATGCCGGAGCCCAAGGGTGGCTGGGAGTCCCGATGTGGAGAGAGTGTGCAGCTGTTGGGCATCGTGGCCTATGCGCGTCTAGGCAGCTCTGCCTCTTCTCTGGGGCCAGCCTGAACTACGGCAGTATGCAGCCACTACTGCTCCGTGTCAGGTGGTGGAGGAATGTCTCTTTCCCTCTTGGGAAGATGGTGACCTCACCGAGCGTGCCAGCCATGAAGAGTGTGGCGAAAGGGGCGACACGCCCCGCAATGTTTGCAGGGATTTGAACACGGCAAGCAGGAACTCCGCTGCCTCATCGCAGAGGTGGACCCCAGACTCCCTCCTGCTCTAAAGCCAGGTGCTCCTTTCTGTTGCCTAGGACCAGACTGTGAAGGGTTCTTAGGTTGTGGATACGGCTTGTTGGGGGCAGCCGTGTTCTGCAGCGCCTGGACATGACTGAGCAAGTGAAAAGAAGCTCGCTCGAAAGAGACGGAGGCAGCCTGCCTTTTCGGGGCTGTGAGTGCAGCACAAGAGGCTTCGGAAAGTTTGCGCAAAAGAGGCCAGCTCGGCCGTCCCCTCGCGGCAGACACACTTGAGTGG